>NC_088217.1:19880560-20180560 GCF_036934945.1 Oncorhynchus masou masou | reverse complement strand
GCAACTGGACCTTTTTTGAAAACCCATTATTTTTGTATTACTGAGATATACTGTCAGAGCCCAAGTATGACAGAATCTTTGCAGAAGATGTAGGTGCACTCCTTGGTTGGGGACAGAAGCACATGATCATCAGCAAACAGCATACATTTGATTTCTGAGTCCATTAGGGTGAGGCAGGGTGCTGCAGACTGTTCTAGTGCCCTCACTAATTCATTGATATATATGTTGAAAAGGGTTGGGCTCAAGCTGCATTCCCGTCTCATCCCGCGGCCCTGAGGAAAGAAATCTGTATGTTTATTGCCGATTTTAAACTTGTTGTTAATGTCCATAGATTTTATAATGTCATGTTTTTCCTTCACCACCTTATAAATTTGTATAGCAGACCCTCATGCCAAATTGAGTTAAGCTTTTATTGAAATGAGCAATATACAAGAAGTCTTTGCTTTTGTTTGTGTTTATTTGTTTGTCAATAAATGTGTGCAGGGTGTATACATGTCTGTCGTATGGTATTTTGACATTTGCAAATTTGACATTTGCTCAGGACATAGTTTTTACTGAGGAAATGTTGGAGTCTGCTGTTGATGATACTGCAGAGGATTTTTCTGAGATTGCTGTTGACACAGATTGCACTGTAATTATTAGGGTCCAATTTGTCTCCAGTTTTGAGGATTGGGGTGACCAGACCTTATTTCCAAATATTGTGGATCAAAGCTGATTTTGTGGCCTGTATTTTTTACCATTTAATTTAGGATACCAGCAACACCACAGGCCTTTTTAGGTTGGAGGGTTTGTATTTTGTCCTGTAGCTCATCCAATGTAATTGGAGAATTCAGTGGGTTCTGGTAGTCTATAATAGCTGACTCTACGTTTGGTAAATTATCATGTATAGAAGGTAGGAAATATAGGAAACAGCATCTCTACTCCGCTGATCCTCAACACTGGGGCCCCAAGAGTGCGTTCTCAGTCCTCTCCTGTACTCCCTGTTCACCCACAACTGCATGGCCAAGCACGCCTCCAACTCATTAAGTTTTCAGATGACACTACAGTGGAAGGCTAGATTTTTTCCCCACTTTTATTTAACCGCGACCTGGCCAAAATAAAGCAAAACAGTGCGACACAAACAACAACACAGAGTTACAAATGGAATAAACAAACATACAGTCAATAACACAATAAAAAAAGTATATCTACAGTGTGTGCAAATGAGGTAAGGGAGGTAAGGCAATAAATAGGCCATAGTGGCGAAATAATTACAATTTAGCAATTAAACACTGGAGTGATAGATTACCAACAATGATGAGACATCCTACAGGGAGGAGGTGAGGGCCCTCGTAGTGTGGTGTCAGGAAAATACCCTCTCACGCAATGTCAGCAAAACAAAAGAGATGATCGTGGACTTCAGCAAACAGAAAAGGGAGCCCCCCCTCCCAATGCACATTAACAGGACAGCAGTGGATAAGGTGGAAAGTTTTAAGTTCTTCAGTGTACATACAGTGCCTTGCAAAGGATTCGGCCCCCTTGAACTTTGCGACCTTTTGCCACATTTCAGGCTTCAAACATAAAGATATAAAACTGTATTTTTTTGTGAAGAATCAAAAACAAGTGGGACACAATCATGAAGTGGAACGACATTTATTGAATATTTCAAACTTTTTTAACAAATCAAAAACTGAAAAATTGGGCGTGCAAAATTATTCAGCCCCTTTACTTTCAGTGCAGCAAACTCTCTCCAGAAGTTCAGTGAGGATCTCTGAATGATCCAATGTTGACCTAAATGACTAATGATGATAAATACAATCCACCTGTGTGTAATCAAGTCTCCGTATAAATGCACCTGCACTGTGATAGTCTCAGAGGTCCGTTAAAAGCGCAGAGAGCATCATGAAGAACAAGAAACACACCAGGCAGGTCCGAGATACTGTTGTGAAGAAGTTTAAAGCCGGATTTGGATACAAAAAGATTTCCCAAGCTTTAAAAATCCCAAGGAGCACTGTGCAAGCGATAATATTGAAATGGAAGGAGTATCAGACCACTGCAAATCTACCAAGACCTGGCCATCCCTCTAAACTTTCAGCTCATACAAGGAGAAGACTGATCAGAGATGCAGCCAAGAGGCCCATGATCACTCTGGAAGAACTGCAGAGATCTACAGCTGAGGTGGGAGACTCTGTCCATAGGACAACAATCAGTCGTATATTGCACAAATCTGGCCTTTATGGAAGAGTGGCAAGAAGAAAGCCATTTCTTAAAGATATCCATAAAAAGTGTTGTTTAAAGTTTGCCACAAGCCACCTAGGAGACACACCAAACATGTGGAAGAAGGTGCTCTGGTCTGATGAAACCAAAAGTCTCCACAGTCTCTATCATTGACCCAAGCCCTGCTCAGATAATCTCTACCATTGTGTTACTGAGTTGTCGTAGTGCTGCAGCAAATGTACATTGTCCAAGGGCTTTGCAGCTCATCCGGCACTATCAGTCCAAACATAACTATCACTGTCATGTCTACCTCGGATAAGACTCCCAGTAAAGCAATAAAAACAATCGAGAATTCCAGAAAAGTTCTATAAACAGCCCACAGCCCATATGTAGCCTAAGAAAAAAGGTTCATGAAATCGATAACTTGCTAGTAACTGACAACATTCATATACTATCTCTGAAACTCACATAATACATTTGATGATAAAGTGGTAGGAATACATGAATCCAACATCTTCAGAAGAGACAGGCATGTCAATGGGGGCAATATTGCTATATTCAGAGCCACATTCCTGTAAAGTTTTGAAAGGATCTCATGTTAAATATTGTTGAAGTAATATGGCTACAGGTTCACCTGCTTGACTTAAAGCCCATTCTTGTGGGAAGCTGCTATAGACCAGGTGCTAACAGTCAGTATCTGGATAATATGTGTGAAATGCTTAATAATGTAAGTGATATCAAAGTATATTTTCTGGGTGATTTAAATATTGACTGGCTTTCATCAAGCTGCCCACTCAAGAAAAAGCTTCAAACTGTAACCAGTACCTGCAACCTGGTTCAGGTTATCAGTCAACCTACCAGGGTATTTACAAACAGCACAGGAATGAAATAATCAACATGTATTGATCACATCTTAACTAATGCGGCAGAAATCTGCTCGAAAGCAGTATCCACATCCATCAGATGTAGGGATCAACATAGTAGCTATAACTAGGAAAACCAAAGTTCCAAAGACTCGGTCTAATATAGTGTATAAGAGGTCATACGAGACATTTGCAGTGATTCCTATTTTGAAGATGTTCAGAATACTTGCTAGTCTGTGGTGTGTAATGAGGAACAACCAGACGCTGCTGGTCTGTGGTGTGTAATGAGGAACAACCAGACGCTGCTGGTCTGTGGTGTGTAATGAGGAACAACCAGACGCTGCATGGTTGACATGTGTAATGAGGAACAACCAGACTGCTGCTGGTCTGTGGTGTGTAATGAGGAACAAGCATGCACTGCCTGTTAAGAAAATGACTGTAAAAGACTGTTAAATCCCTGTGGATAGATAACCAGTATGATTGAGGTGTGATGAGGCAAAAGGAATGGCAACAACCAGAGTCTGGTCTGTGGTGTGAATGAGGAAACATACAGTAAATTGAGAAATCATGTGAATAAACTTAACAAAAGCATGAATTAAGAGAAACTGTACTGTGAAAAAAAATAAATGGCAGGTAGATAGTGGTTGATTGAGAGGGATGAGGCAAAAGGAATGGCAAATAAGTGGTTGCACAGCCGATTGGCAAACATACAGTAAATGGTTAGAATAAACTTGGCAAAAAGGGAGCCTGTAGTGGTTAAAGAGGGGAGGCAGGTAGCCTAGTGGCAGGTAGCCTAGTGGTTAGAGAGGGGTGGCAGGTAGCCTAGTGGTTAGAGAGGGGAGGCAGGTAGCCTAGTGGTTAGAGAGGGGAGGCAGGTAGCCTAGTGGTTAGAGAGGGGTGGCAGGTAGCCTAGTGGTTAGAGAGGGGAGGCAGGTAGCCTAGTGGTTAGAGAGGGGTGGCAGGTAGCCTAGTGGTTAGAGAGGGGAGGCAGGTAGCCTAGTGGTTAGAGAGGGGTGGCAGGTAGCCTAGTGGTTAGAGAGGGGTGGCAGGTAGCCTAGTGGTTAGAGAGGGGTGGCAGGTAGCCTAGTGGTTAGAGAGGGGAGGCAGGTAGCCTAGTGGTTAGAGAGGGGTGGCAGGTAGCCTAGTGGTTAGAGAGGGGAGGCAGGTAGCCTAGTGGTTAGAGAGGGGTGGCAGGTAGCCTAGTGGTTAGAGAGGGGTGGCAGGTAGCCTAGTGGTTAGAGAGGGGAGGCAGGTAGCCTAGTGGTTAGAGAGGGGTGGCAGGTAGCTTAGTGGTTAGAGAGGGGTGGCAGGTAGCCTAGTGGTTAGAGAGGGGAGGCAGGTAGACTAGTGGTTAAAGAGGGGAGGCAGGTAGCCTAGTGGTTAGAGATGGGTGGCAGGTAGCCTAGTGGTTAAATAGGGGAGGCAGGTAGCCTAGTGGTTAGAGTGGGGAGGCAGGTAGCCTAGTGGTTAGAGAGGGGAGGCAGGTAGCCTAGTGGTTAGAGAGGGGGCAGGTAGCTTAGTGGTTAGAGAGGGGTGGCAGGTAGCCTAGTGGTTAGAGAGGGGAGGCAGGTAGACTAGTGGTTAGAGAGGGGTAGCCTAGGCAGGTAGCCTAGTGGTTAAAGAGGGGTGGCTGGTAGCCTAGTGGTTAGAGAGGGTGGCAGGTAGCCTAGTGGTTAGAGAGGGGAGGCAGGTAGCCTAGTGGTTAAAGAGGGGAGGCAGGTAGCCTAGTGGTTAGAGAGGGGAGGCAGGTAGCCTAGTGGTTAGAGAGGGGAGGCAGGTAGCCTAGTGGTTAGAGAGGGGAGGCAGGTAGCCTAGTGGTTAGAGAGGGGAGGCAGGTAGCCTAGTGGTTAGAGAGGGGAGGCAGGTAGCCTAGTGGTTAGAGAGGGGAGGCAGGTAGCCTAGTGGTTAGAGAGGGGAGGCGGGTAGACTAGTGGTTAGAGACAGGTGACAGGTGTATAAAATCAAGCACACCACCATGCAATCTCCATAGACAAACAGTGGCTTTAGAATGGCCTTACTAAAGAGCTTGGTGACTTTCAACGTGGCACCATCATAGGATGCCACCTTTCCAACAAGTCAGTTCGTCAAATTTTTGCCCAACTGTGCTGTTAATGTGAAATGGAAACGTCTAGGAGCTACAATGGCTCAGCCGCGAAGTTGTAGGACACACAAGCTCACAGAACACCAATTGCTGAAGCAAGTAAAAACCATCTGTCCTTGGTTGCAACACTGACTACCGAGTAACAAACTGCCTCTGAAAGCAATATCAGCACAAGAACTGTTTGTCGGGAGCCTCATGAAATGGGTTTCCATGGCACATAAGCTTAAGATCACCATGTGTAATGCCAAGCGTTGACTGGAATGGTGTAAAGCTCACTGCCATTTGACTCTGGAGCCGTGGAAATGTGTTCTCTGGAGTGATGAATCACGCTTCACCATCTGGGACTGTTTTTCATGGTTCAGGCCCTTTAGTTCCAGTGAAGCTAAATCTTAACGCTACAGCATACATTGTTGACAATTCTGTGCTTCCAACTTTGTGGCAACAGTTTGGGGAAACTCAACAAGGTCTGATTTCATTATTACTTGTCACGGATCCCTCCGGAACATTCATCACACACACCTGTCAACCTATTCCCACTGATTAGTATTTGTATATATGTGCCCTTTTGTTTCCATTGGGCTGTCGATTATTGTTACATTGTCCGTTGTGCGTACCTGTGCTGTGTGTTTTGGGCTTTCGTGCCCTTGTGGATTGCGCAGATGATTACGGGTCTCGTCCCGTGTCATTGTGCGCGTGTGTTATTTATTCGAGGTACTCTCGCTCTTTTGTTTGGGTTTCTACCCTGTGTTTGGTGTAATGTTTGTTTGGTCTTCGTCCTCGTGCCTGCCTTTACACGGCACGCCGTATTTATTCGAGGTACTCCACGCTCTTTTGTTTGGGTTTCTACCCTGTGTTTGGTGTAATGTTTGTTTGGTCTTCGTCCGTGTGTTTTGTATATCTTCGTCCCCGTGCCTTTACACGGCATCCGGGAATTTGGGTGTAATAAAAACCCTTATTATTATTTGACCATGCTGGTAATTTATGAACATTTGAACATCTTGGCCATGTTCTGTTATAATCGCCACCCGGCACAGCCAGAAGAGGAAGGGCCACCTCTCATAGCCTGGTTCCTCTTTAGGTTTCTTCCTAGGTTTTTGCCTTTCCAGGGAGTTTTTCCGAGCCACCGTGCTTCTACACCTGCATTGCTTGCTGTTTGGTGTTTTAGGCTGGGTTTCTGTACAGCACTTTGATATATTAGCTGATGTAAGAAGGGCTATATAAATACATTTGATTACATTTTTACATTTTTTATTTTATTTTTTTGAGGTATACAATCTTCCAAGCTCTGCAGATTATGCTTCAAAAAGACAGGCATTAGATTATTATTTTGGTACTGTCCATATGTAAAGTTGAAGTCAGAAGTTTAAAACCCGTTTTTCAACCACTACACAAATTTCTTGTTAAAACCTCTTGGTGTTAGGGGGCAGTATTTTAATTTTTGGAGAAAAAAAAGTTCCCGTTATAAACAGGATATTTTGTCAGGAAAAGATGCTAGAATATGCATATAATTGACAGCTTTGGATAGAAAACACGTTTCCAAAACTGTAAAGATATTGTCTGTGAGTATAACAGAACTGATGTTGCAGGCGAAAGCCTGAGAAAAATCCAATCCGGAAGTGCCCCAGGTTTTGAAAGCGCTGCGTTCCAATGACTCCTTATTCAGCTGTGAATGTACCATCAACAAGCTTACGCTTTCTACGTACTCCCCAAGGAGTCTACAGCATTGTGACGTAGTTTTACGCAGTTCTGTTGAAGAATAGCCGTAGGCGGCCACATTGCGTAAGTGGTCACATGGTGGCTCCGAGAGAGATTCTCACGTAAAATACAGAGGTCGCCATTACTCCAATCGGTCCTAGTGAAAAACGAATTGTCCCGACGGATATATTATCGAATAGATATTAGAAAAACACCTTGAGGATGGATTCTAAACAACGTTTGCCATGTTTCTGTCAATATTATGGAGCTAATTTGGAATATTTGTCAGCGTTGTGGTGACCGCAATTTCCGGGCGATTTCTCAACCAAACGTGAAGAACAACCGGAGCTATTTTGCCTACAAAAATAATCTTTTGGGAAAAAATTAACTTTGGCTGTCTACCTGGGAGTCTAGTGAGTGAAAACTTACGAAGTTCATCAAAGGTAAACAATTTAATTTGATTGCTTTTCTGATTTCCGTGATAAGGTTGCCTGCTGCTAGCAAGGCATAATGCTATGCTAGGCTATGATAAACAAATGCTTGTCTAGCGTTGGCTGTAAAGTATATTTTGAAAATCTGAGATGACAGGGTGATTAACAAAAGGCTAAGCTGTGTTCCAATATATTTCACTTGTGATTTTCATGAATAGGAATATTTTCTAGGAAGATTTATGTCCGTTGTGTTATGCTAATTAGTGTCAGATGATGACAACGGTCCCGTTCACGGAATGTGTCACTACAGGTTAACAAACTATAGTTTTGGCAAGTCGGTTAGGACATCTACTTTGTGTATGACCCAAGTCATTTTTCCAACAATTGTTTACAGACAGATTATTTCACTGTAACACAATTCCAGTGGGTCAGAAGTTTACATACACTAAGTTGACTGTGACTTTAAACAGTTTGGAAAAATCCAGAAAATTATGTCATGGCTTTAGAAGCTTCTGATATGCTAATTGACATCATTTGAGTCAATTGGAGGTGTACCTGTGGATGTATTTCAAGGCCTACCTTCAAAGTCAGTGCCTCTTTGCTTGACATCATGGGAAAATCTCAGAAAAGTCTGGTTCATCCTTGGGAGCAATCAATCTTCAAAAGCCTGAAGGTACCACGTTCATCTGTACAAACAATAATAAACACCATGGGACCACGCAGTGCAAATCAATCCCAGAACAACAGTAAAGGACCTTGTGAAGATGCTGGAGGAAACAGGTAAAAAGTATCTATATCCACAGTAAAGTATATCCACGAGTCCTATATCGACAAACCTGAAAGGCCGCTCAGCAAGGAGGAAGCCACTGCTTCAAAACCGCCATAAAAAGGCCAGACTACGGTTTGCAATTGCACATTGGGACAAATATCGTACTTTTTGAAGAAATGTCCTCTGGTCTGATGAAACCAAAATAGTACTGTTTGGCCATAATGACCATCATTATGTTTGGAGAAAAAAAGGGGGAGGCTTGCAAGCCGAAGAACACCATCCCAACCGTGAAACACGAAGTCGCTCTGGATAAGAGCGTCTGCTAAATGACTTAAATGTAAATGTAATGTGGCAGCATCATGTTGTGGGGGTGCTTTGCTGCAGGAGGGACTGGTGAACTTCACAGGATAGATGGCATCATGAGGTAGGAAAATTATGTGGATATATTGAAGCAACATCTCAAGACATCCGTCAGGAAGTTAAAGCTTGGTCCCAAATGGGTCTTCCAAATGGACAATAACCCCAAGCATACTTCCAAAGTTGTGACAAAATGGCTTAAGGACAACAATGTCAAGTTATTGGAGTGGCCATCACAAAGCCCTGACCTCAATCCTATAGAAAATGTGTGAGCAGAACTGAAAAAGCATGTGCGAGCAAGGGGACCTACAAACCTGACTCAGTTACACCAGCTACTACCAAACACTAATTGAGTGTATGTAAACTTCTGACCCACTGGGAATGTAATGAAAGAAATAAAAGCTGAAATAAATCATTCTCTCTACTATTATTCTGACATTTCACATTCTTAAAATAAAGTGGTGATCCTAACTGACCTAAGAGAGGGAATTTTTACTATGATTAAATGTCAGAAATTGTGAAACTGAGTAACACATATACAGTTGAAGTCGGAAGTTCACATAAACCTTAGCCAAATACATATAAACTCAGTTTTCATAAAAAAACACAGCGGGGACTGTGAAAGGACACAGGCACAGACACACACACACACACACACACACACACACACACACACACGGATTTTGTGTTGTAGATATGTGGTAGTAGAGTAGTGGCATGAGGGCACACACTTAATGTGTTGTAAAATCTGTTGTGAAATGTATTGTAGTGTTTATAAAAGTTTACAACTGCCTTCATTTTGTTGGACCCCAGGAAGAGTAGCTAATGGGGATCCATAACAAATACAAATACAAACCACATTCTATGACCATGACCACATTGTATAAACCTGACTACATTGTACAAACCTAACCACATTCTCTATTCCTGATGTCCTAACCAGTTCAAACGTATCATACAATGTCAAATATACTGATATACATACAGTGGCCATATTAGGACAGCCTTCGTGTCAGTGGGAGCTGATTCAGTCTCAGAAAGAAAACTGAAGATATCCTAATATGGACACTGTATAAACAAACAAACTCATCAGTAGGCACAGTAGCACATGATCCACTGTTTGTTCCTACCTCGGTGAGGTGCGGGTTGGGGTTGAAGCCACACTGGTTGCACACCATGGATCGGCACTGGGTGCAGGTGCTGCAGTTTGGCTGGTTGTCTTCCGTGGTGCCTGTCAGGTCAGCTGTCTTACAGACGGGGCACAGCTTGCTGCTGGGCATGGGGGCAATCTGGGGCACAGAGTAGGGGGAGGTGGGGGTGATGGCGGGGGACACCGACGGGGAACGTCCCATCCTGCTACTACCCACGTCCACCTGGAGGTTCTTACGGGCGGCGTGGCCCTGGCCCTGCTGCTCCCCCTGGGATGCCAGGCGGTCCCCTGTACCAGGCCCAGTCTGGACCCCCGCCTTGGGGCTGGATCCAGGGTCTGGCTGGGGGGGTCTTCCAGAGATGCTGTGGATGACAGATATGTGGTAGACTCTTGTGAGAGGATGTTGTTACATCTCAGAACAGCATGGCTTTAAGGCTGGGGCTTTGAAGCAGAGCTTTACAAATAGGACAATACACTTTCAAATCAAAGTTTTGTCAGATGTTTTCAGACCTCTAAAGTAGTCTAATGTCAAAATGAAACCACATCACATGACATTGATTGTGTAGATGCAACTATACTGCCCTACAGAGCAAAAAGGCAGTAACTGCTCATTTGGTCGACAATTAGTTAATGTCATTTTTGCTACATTAAATACATGCTTAGTCAAGTGGACATGTATCCTGCCTCTATTGTATTGTGTTTTGGAGAAAATGGGGGGTCATGTTTAGCAGTAACTGCATAAAGTTACTGTGAAAAAAGGTAAATAAAAGCCATATTTATCAGTTCCATGCTATGAGCAGTTACTGCCTTTTTGCTAGGTAGAGCAGTATATGCCTCAAGCACAAATACACAACCATGTATTGCGATGAATCTTGAATGAAAGGGTTTACAAGTGGGACATTTGCTTTGCCCAATGCCAAAATGGGTACATGAAAAAAGAAGAGTGGGTGAGTTGGAAAAATAAACGGTTTTATCTTGATGAGATAAGGATAGAACAGGATTTTCAAAGAGCTGATAATTTTTCTTCCTTTCTGTTTCACTTCGTCCTCCTCCTCACCCACACTTTCAGCCTTCTGACCGTGGAAAAGACATAGGCTGTGTCTCAAATGGCACCCTATTCCCTATATAGTGCACTGCTTTTGACCAGGGCCCGATATAGGGAATAAGGTTCTATTTGACACAGACAATTTCCTCACAGTAAAGTTACTCTGGGAGGTGGCAGTAGGTAACTAAAGAAACACTCACCCTCTCAAATCATACACACACGTACACGCACCTTTCTAACCCCACTGTCCGCTGAAGAGCTGAGCTGAGCATGCATACCTGTAGTGGTCTGTGTTCAGTTCATATGGTATAGACATGGTAGTGGTCTGTGTTCAGTTCATAGGCCTCCTGGGCCATATACAGCGTTCCTCACTAAGTTCCCTGAATTCCTATCGGACCTTGTAGTGAGAGCAGATAATATTCAAATTTCTGGTGATTTTAATATTCACATGGAAAAGTCCACAGGCCCACTCCAAAAGGCTTTCGGAGCCATCATCGACTCAGTGGGTTTTGTCCAACATGTCTCTGGACCTACTCACTGTCACAGTCATACTCTGGACCTAGTTTTGTCCCATGGAATAAATGTTGTGGATCTTAATGTTTTTCCTCATAATCCTGGACTATCGGACCACCATTTTATTACGTTTGCAATCGCAACAAATAATCTGCTCAGACCCCAAACAAGAAGCATCAAAGTCGTGCTATAAATTCTCAGACAACACAAAGATTCCTTGATGCCCTTCCAGACTCTCTCTGCCTACCCAAGGATGTCAGAGGGAAGAAATCAGTTAACCACCTAACTGAGGAACTGTTAAGGGAATTTTTATCAATAATGACTAATTATATATACATTTCAATCAGGACTGACTAATCAGAATACTATTATGTCACTGTATATGTATGAATTTTCTTTCGTAATCCTAGTACTGAATATAATGTGTGTAAATATAATCAAGAATTAGAACAATGACTGTCTGTTCCTTGGTAGAAATGAATGAACTATATCTTCAGACTGGCTAGAATGCTTATCTACACAGGAAGACCTTGACTCAGTCATAAATTGTATTAAATTGGTAGGGAGACGATGTGGGAAGGCTTGAGATACTGCCTTTGTACCAGGGTGGGAGAAGAGACGGGACAGTTCAAAAACTAATGATGTCATTTCTAGTTTATAACCTGTGGTAAACTGTATCGTGTTCAGTACTCTCGTGAATAAAAGCTGCTGTTTGACTTTAAGACTGGGCTCAGTCCATTTTTATAGTAGTAAGGGTCATACATATCCTTATGAATTGACAGAGTGTTTGATTTTAATTGGGTGTTAAAACAGAGTTATTTAATTCCTGTAACAGGAACTCAATTTAATCTTGCGCAATACCCTAGATGCTGTTGCACCCCTAAAAACTAAAAACATTTGTCATAAGAAACTAGCTCCCTGGTATACAGAAAATACCCGACCTCTGAAGCAAGCTTCCAGACAAAATGGAATGGAAATGGCGCCACACCAGTCTGGAAGTCTTCCGACTAGCTTGGAAAGACAGTACCGTGCAGTATTGAAGAGCCCTCACTGCTGCTCAATCATCCTATTTTTCCAACTTATTAATTGAGGAAAATAAGAACAATCCGAAATTTATTTTTGATACTGTCGCAAATATAACTAAAAAGCAGCATTCCTCAAGAGAGAATGGCTTTCACTTCAGCAGTAATAAATTCATGAACTTCTTTGAGGAAAACTTCATGATTATTAGAAAGCAAATTACGGACTCCTCTTTAAATCTGTGTATTCCTTCAAAGCACAGTTGTCCTGAGTCTGCACAACTCTGCCAGGACCTAGGATCAAGAGAGATGCTCAAGTGTTTTAGTACTATATCTCTTGACACAATGAAGGAAATAATCATGGCCTCAACCTTCAAGCAGCATACTGGACCATATTCCAACTGAACTACTGAAAGAGCTGCTTCCTGTGCTTGGCCCTCCTATGTTGAACATAATAAACGGCTCTCTATCCACCGGATGTGTACCAAACTCACTAAAAATGGCAGTAATAAAGCCTCTCTTGAAAAAGCCAAACCTTGACCCAGAAAATATAAAAAACTATCGGCCTATATCGAATCTTCCATTCCTCTCAATATTTTTAGAAAAAGCTGTTGCGCAGCAACTCACTGCCTTCCTGAAGACAAACAATGTGTACGAAATGCTTCAGTCTGGTTTTAGACCCCAGTGTGGCATTGAGACTGCACTTGTGAAGGTGGTAAATTACCTTTTA
The DNA here is from genome assembly GCF_036934945.1 of Oncorhynchus masou masou. Classification (NCBI taxonomy): domain Eukaryota; kingdom Metazoa; phylum Chordata; class Actinopteri; order Salmoniformes; family Salmonidae; genus Oncorhynchus; species Oncorhynchus masou. The sequence continues at coordinate 20,167,691 of NC_088217.1, read as the reverse complement.
ATGGCATCAGACCGAGGCTCTGTATCTGCCCTCGTGCTCCTACACCTTAGTGCTGCTTTTGATACCACCGATCACCACATTCTTTTGGAGAGATTGGAAACCCAAATTGGTCTCCACGGACAAGTTCTGGCCTGGTTTAGATCTTATCTGTCGGAAAGATATCAGTTTGTCTCTGTGAATGGTTTGTCCTCTGACAAATCAACTGTAAATTTCAGTGTTCCTCAAGTTTCTGTTTTAGGACCACTATTGTTTTCACTATATATTTTACCTCTTGGCGATGTCATTCGAAAACATAATGTTAACTTTCACTGCTATGCGGAAGACACACAGCTGTACATTTCAATGAAACATGATGAAGCCCCAAAATTGCCCTCGCTAGAAGCCTGTGTTTCAGACATAAGGAAGTGGGTGGCTGCAAACGTTTTACTTTTAAACTCGGACAAAACAGGGATGCTTGTTCTATGACCCAAGAAACAAAGATATCTTCTGTTGAATCTGACAATTAATCTTGATGGTTGTACAGTCGTCTCAAATAAAACTGTGAAGGACCTTGGCGTTACTCTAGATCCTGATCTCTCTTTTGACAAACATATCAAGACTGTTTCAAGGACAGCTTTTTACCATCTACATAACATTGCAAAAATCAGAAACTTTCTGTCCAAAAATTATGCAGAAAAATGTATCCATGCTTTTGTTACTTCTAGGTTAGACTACTGCAATGCTCTACTTTCCGGCTACCCGGATAAAGCACTAACTAAACTTCAGTTAGTGCTAAATACAGCTGCTAGAATTCTGACTAGAACCATATTACTCCAGTGCTAGCCTCCCTACACTGGCTTCCTGTTAAGGCAAGGGCTGATTTCAAGGTTTTACTGCTAACCTATAAAGCATTACATGGGCTTGCTCCTACCTATCTTTCCAATTTGGTCCTGCCGTACATACCTACATGTATGCTACGGTCACAAGACGCAGGCCTCCTAATTGTCCCTAGAATTTCTAAGCAAACAGCTGGAGGCAGGGCTTTCTCCTATAGAGCTCCATTTTTATGGAATGGTCTGCCTACCCATGTGAGAGACGCAAACTCGGTCTCAACCTTTAAGTCTTTACTTTAAGACTCATCTCTTCAGTGGGTCATGTGATTGAGTGTAGTCTGGCCCAGGAGTGTGAAGGTGAACGGAAAGGCTCTGGAGCAACGAACCGCCCTTGCTGTCTCTGCCTGGCCGGTTCCCCTCTCTCCACTGGGATTCTCTGCCTCTAACCCTATTACAGGAGCTGAGTCACTGGCTTACTGGTGCTCTTCCATGCCATCCCTAGGAGGGGTGCGTCACTTGAGTGGGTTGAGTCACTGACGTGATCTTCCTGTCTGGGTTGGCGCCCCCCCTTGGGTTGTGCCGTGGCGGAGATCTTTGTGGGCTATACTCGGCCTTGTCTCAGGATGGTAAGTTTACATTTACATTTAAGTCATTTAGCAGACGCTCTTATCCAGAGCGACTTACAAATTGGTGAATTCACCTTCTGAAGTTGATGGTTGAAGATATCCCTCTAGTGGTGTGGGGGCTGTGCTTTGGCAAAGTGGGTGGGGTTATATCCTGCCTGTTTGGCCCTGTCCGGGGGTATCATCAGATGGGGCCACAGTGTCTCCTGACCCCTCCTGTCTCAGCCTTCAGTATTTATGCTGCAGTAGTTTGTGTCGGGGGGCTAGGTTCAGTCTGTTATATCTGGAGTATTTCTCCTGTCTTATCCGGTGTCCTGTGTGAATTTAAGTATGCTCTCTCTCATTCTCTCTTTCTTTCTCTTTCTACCATGTCTCGGGACTGGCATGATGACTCCTTGCTGTCCCCAGGCCACCTGGCCGTGCTACTGCTCCAGTTTCAACTGTTCTGCCTGCGGCTATGGAACACTGACCTGTTCACCGGACGTGCTACCTGTCCCAGTCCTGCTGTTTTCAACTCTCTAGAGACAGCAGGAGCAGTAGAGATACTCTTCATGATCGGCTATGAAAGGCCAACTGACATTTATTCCTGAGGTGCTGACTTGCTGCACCCTCGACAACTACTGTGATTATTATTATTTGACCATGCTGGTCATTTATGAACATTTTAACATCTTGGCCATGTTCTGTTATAATCTCGCCCTGGCACAGCCAGAAGAGAACTGGCCACCCCTCATAGCCTGGTTCCTTTCTAGGTTTCTTTCTAGGTTTTGGCCTTTCTATGGAGTTTTTCCTAGCCACCGTGCTTCTACACCTGCATTGCTTGCTGTTTGGGGTTTTAGGCTGGGTTTCTGTACAGAACTTTGAGATATCAGCTGATGTAAGAAGGGCTATATACATACATTTGATTTGATATGAAATAGATGGTAGTGGTCTGTGGTCAGTTCATATGGATTAGACATGGTAGTGGTCTGTGTTCAGTTCATATGGAATAGACATGGTAGTGGTCTGTGTTCAGTTCATATGGAATAGACATGGTAGTGGTCTGTGTTCAGTTCATATGGAATAGACATGGTAGTGGTCTGTGTTCAGTTCATATGGTAGTGTCTGCTGGCTTATGCAAGGTTTAGGATGCAAACTGGTGAGGGCCCAAAAAGGTGACACTTCTTTTTATGTTGCACTGAAACATGCAAAACATCCCTGCTAGGAGGAAATGCAGGTTTTTAACTAATTAAACAACAAAGAATATGATCTACGTGATCAGTCTCTGTGTGTAAAATAAAAAGTGATTCATGTGAACCTAACTCACAGCTAGAAAATGTAAAGAAAGCCATCCAATGTTATTTGTTGCCTAGACTTTACTGCAAATGACACTCAAGTCCAGAGAAAAAACAATACACTAATATTGCAATTAGCCATGACAGCCTTTATAATAGAACACTTGTGATCACACACACATCTAAATATTGCACTTGGGGGAAAAAAACATCTTAAAGTAGAAACAGAATGAAAAACAGGCTTTCTATTTTTGCTCTATTATAGTGGCCACTATAGTAGACATCGATCAAGTGCACAAGGCTACATGAGTGCAAAAATAACATTCAATGAGTAAAGAATTCAATAATCCCCCTCCCTCACACACACACACATGTGTTACTGTCAAGTTCAACACAAAAGCAATATCTTTGGGCTAGAGTGCAGGTTATTACATTGTACACTTCCTGCCTGTTGACATCTGTTCTACAATGTGCCAGCAGCAGAGCATGAGACCCTTTGCTGGCATAATTGATCTCTTTCAGGCAGAGTACACCTGGCATACCCCTTTTATCCACTGTATTGAACAAGTGAGAAAGAGGGAAAGTGTGTGGTGTTCCTTTCACCTCTATAGTGTCATCCAGCTTAGAAACAGAATAAACTAAAAATAATTCTGTATTTATTTCAGATGTATCTGTTATATTTTAAACAATAAGGCACCTTGGTGGTTTGTGGTATATGGCCAATATTCCATGGCTAAGGGCTGTAACCAGGCACTCCGCATTGTGCCGTGCATAAGAACAGCCCTAAGCCGTGGTATATTGTCCATATACCATAAACCCCTGAGGTGCCGTATAGCTTAAATATAACACAGATACATGTGCATGTGAGGTTTCAAATAATAATGTTACTACTACTAGCTTGCTCTCTCCCTGCTTCTCCTGAACATGTTTATCTGATAGAGCTAGTTAATCCTTTTTGGTACCAGGTAGAACCCTTTTGGGTTCCATGTAGAACCCTTTCCACAGAGGGTTCTACATGGAAACCCAAAAGGAACCCAAAATGGTTCTACTTGGAACCAAAAGGGTAACCAACAAGGGTTCTTCAAAAGGGTTCTTCCTATGGGGACCCCCCCCCATGTACCTTATAGCTATTAAAACTGGTTAACAACGTAATAAAACCAGTCAACAGGTAATATTGACTCATACCTGTGGTATACGGTCTGATGTACCATGGCTTGCTATCTTGCTGTCTGTCTCATGCTGTACCGATCATCAACATGAACGAGACTGAATTCTGTTGAATTGTCAACTGGTCTAAATTCTTGTTAGGAAGATATTGCTGTTCAGAATGACATGTTTATGACTGTTGATGTTCACAGGAATCTCCAAATGCTATGTTGAACGAGCACCACGGATGGAGGAGGTGGAGGAACACAAACAGCTTCTTTCTACCAAACATACATGAACAACTGCTACATCTGAAATAAATACAGAATTATTTTAGTTTATTCTGTTTGTTTTTTTATGCTGGATGTGAGTAATTTAGCAGGTCTATAGTATAATGTATTTTTTTGAAATGCTCATTAAATATGTATTCAGTCAAAACTCACTTATTTTACGTTTGCTAAAGTAATGTATGTTTTGTACTGCTACTTTTTACATGCTGAAACAGTGTCATTAGTTTTGAGCTGGACTATGATCGAGGAAATGTCTACTGTAAATGTCTACTACACTTTTTAAAAAGTTGATGAATGAAATTAGCACCGTTTCTAATAGTTTGTTGCTATTGTCTGGTGAGGAAGTGGGCAATATGGAATACATTGGAGGAGAAAGGGAGAATTAATGAGAAATCAGAACTTGGACAATGTCAGGGAATAAGTAGGATAAATGTACATCCTATCAATGGCAAAAGAAACGGTGCAGATGTAGCCTTAAGATAACATTAGATATGTTGAACATCTTGGCCATGTTCTGTTATAATCTCCACCCAGCACAGCCAGAAGAGAACTGACCACCCCTCATAGCCTGGTTCCTCTCTGATAACATTAGATATGTTGAACATCTTGGGCATGTTCTGTTATAATCTCCACCCAGCACAGCCAGAAGAGGACTGGCCACCCCACATAGCCTGGTTCCTCTCTGATAACATTAGATATGTTGAACATCTTGCCAATGTTCTGTTATAATCTCCACCCAGCACAGCCAGAAGAGAACTGACCACCCCTCATAGCCTGGTTCCTCTCTAGGTTTCTTCCTAGGTTTTTGCCTTTCTAGGGATTTTTCCTAGCCACCGTGCTTCTACACCTGCATTGCTTGCTGTTTGGGGTTTTAGGCTGGGTTTCAGTACAGCACTTTGATATATCATCTGATGTAAGAAGGGCTATATAAATACATTTGATTTGATATGTGCATGTTATTTACTGTACAGACGGCTAGCCAGCTCTTTTCAAAACATTGGATTACCAACTCAACGTCTGAGTTTGCACCACATTTTGACATGGAAGAAATATACTACCAAACATACAATGTTGATCCCAGACATTTTCCATACGCACAAGAAGCTTATTTATCTCAAATGTTGTGCAGCCTGGTCCTTCCTCCGCTGCCTCCGTAACAGTTTATAAATTCCTTTTAAGAAAACATTTTAATTCAGCCGTTGATTATCTTTATGTTACGTGTGTGCATGTTGGGTAGTGGTGGATTGTCTTTATGTTACGTGTGAGCATGTTAGGTAGTGGTGGATTGTCTTTATGTTACGTGTGTGCATGTTAGGTAGTGGTGGATTGTCTTTATGTTACGTGTGTGCATGTTAGGTAGTAGTGGATTGTCTTTATGTTACGTGTGTGCATGTTAGGTAGTGGTGGATTGTCTTTATGTTACGTGTGAGCATGTTAGGTAGTGGTGGATTGTCTTTATGTTACGTGTGTGCATGTTAGGTAGTGGTGGATTGTCTTTATGTTACGTGTGTGCATGTTAGGTAGTGGTGGATTGTCTTTATGTTACTGTGAGCATGTTAGGTAGTGGTGGATTGTCTTTATGTTACGTGTGTGCATGTTAGGTAGTGGTGGATTGTCTTTATGTTACGTGTGTGCATGTTAGGTAGTGGTGGATTGTCTTTATGTTACGTGTGTGCATGTTAGGTAGTGGTGGATTGTCTTTATGTTACGTGTGGTGCATGTTAGGTAGTGGTGGATTGTCTTTATGTTACGTGTGTGCATGTTAGGTAGTGGTGGATTGTCTTTATGTTACGTGTGTGCATGTTAGGTAGTGGTGGATTGTCTTTATGTTACGTGTGAGCATGTTAGGTAGTGGTGGATTGTCTTTATGTTACGTGTGTGCATGTTAGGTAGTGGTGGATTGTCTTTATGTTACGTGTGAGCATGTTAGGTAGTGGTGGATTGTCTTTATGTTATATTGTGTGCATGTTAGGTAGTGGTGGATTATCTTTATGTTACGTGTGAGCATGTTAGGTAGTGGTGGATTGTCTTTATGTTACGTGTGAGCATGTTAGGTAGTGGTGGATTGTCTTTATGTTACGTGTGTGCATGTTAGGTAGTGGTGGATTGTCTTTATGTTACGTGTGTGCATGTTAGGTAGTGGTGGATTGTCTTTATGTTACGTGTGAGCATGTTAGGTAGTGGTGGATTGTCTTTATGTTATATTGTGTGCATGTTAGGTAGTGGTGGATTATCTTTATGTTATTGTCGTGTGTGCATGTTAGGTAGTGGTGGATTGTCTTTATGTTACGTGTGTGCATGTTAGGTAGTGGTGGATTGTCTTTATGTTACGTGTGTGCATGTTAGGTAGTGGTGGATTGTCTTTATGTTACGTGTGTGCATGTTAGGTAGTGGTGGATTGTCTTTATGTTACGTGTGAGCATGTTAGGTAGTGGTGGATTGTCTTTATGTTACGTGTGAGCATGTTAGGTAGTAGTGGATTGTCTTTATGTTACGTGTGAGCATGTTAGGTAGTGGGGGATTGGCTTTATGTTACGTGTGAGCATGTTAGGTAGTGGTGGATTGTCTTTATGTTACGTGTGTGCATGTTAGGTAGTGGTGGATTATCTTTATGTTACGTGTGAGCATGTTAGGTAGTGGTGGATAATCTTTATGTTACGTGTGTGCATGTTAGGTAGTGGTGGATTGTCTTTATGTTACGTGTGTGCATGTTAGGTAGTGGTGGATTGTCTTTATGTTACGTGTGTGCATGTTAGGTAGTGGTGGATTGTCTTTATGTTACGTGTGTGCATGTTAGGTAGTGGTGGATTGTCTTTATGTTACGTGTGTGCATGTTAGGTAGTGGTGGATTGTCTTTATGTTACGTGTGTGCATGTTAGGTAGTGGTGGATTGTCTTTATGTTACGTGTGTGCATGTTAGGTAGTGGTGGATTGTCTTTATGTTACGTGTGTGCATGTTAGGTAGTGGTGGATTGTCTTTATGTTACGTGTGTGCATGTTAGGTAGTGGTGGATTGTCTTTATGTTACGTGTGTGCATGTTAGGTAGTGGTGTGGTGGATTGTCTTTATGTTACGTGTGAGCATGTTAGGTAGTGGTGGATTGTCTTTATGTTACGTGTGTGCATGTTAGGTAGTGGTGGATTGTCTTTATGTTACGTGTGTGCATGTTAGGTAGTGGTGGATTGTCTTTATGTTACGTGTGTGCATGTTAGGTAGTGGTGGATTGTCTTTATGTTACGTGTTACGTGTGTGCATGTTAGGTAGTGGTGGATAATCTTTATGTTACGTGTGTGCATGTTAGGTAGTGGTGGATTGTCTTTATGTTACGTGTGTGCATGTTAGGTAGTGGTGGATTGTCTTTATGTTACGTGTGTGCATGTTAGGTAGTGGTGGATTGTCTTTATGTTACGTGTGAGCATGTTAGGTAGTAGTGGATTATCTTTATGTTACGTGTGTGCATGTTAGGTAGTGGTGGATTGTCTTTATGTTACGTGTGTGCATGTTAGGTAGTGGTGGATTGTCTTTATGTTACGTGTGTGCATGTTAGGTAGTGGTGGATTATCTTTATGTTACGTGTGAGCATGTTAGGTAGTGGTGGATTGTCTTTATGTTACGTGTGTGCATGTTAGGTAGTGGTGGATTATCTTTATGTTACGTGTGTGCATGTTAGGTAGTAGTGGATTATCTTTATGTTACGTGTGTGCATGTTAGGTAGTGGTGGATTGTCTTTATGTTACGTGTGAGCATGTTAGGTAGTAGTGGATTATCTTTATGTTACGTGTGAGCATGTTAGGTAGTGGTGGATTGTCTTTATGTTACGTGTGAGCATGTTAGGTAGTGGTGGATTGTCTTTATGTTACGTGTGAGCATGTTAGGTAGTGGTGGATTGTCTTTATGTTACGTGTGTGCATGTTAGGTAGTGGTGGATTGTCTTTATGTTACGTGTGTGCATGTTAGGTAGTGGTGGATTGTCTTTATGTTACGTGTGAGCATGTTAGGTAGTAGTGGATTGTCTTTATGTTACATGTTAGGTAGTAGCATGTTAGGTAGTTAGGTGGATTGTCTTTATGTTACGTGTGTGCATGTTAGGTAGTGGTGGATTGTCTTTATGTTACGTGTGTGCATGTTAGGTAGTGGTGGATTATCTTTATGTTACGTGTGAGCATGTTAGGTAGTGGTGGATTGTCTTTATGTTACGTGTGTGCATGTTAGGTAGTGGTGGATTGTCTTTATGTTACGTGTGTGCATGTTAGGTAGTGGTGGATTGTCTTTATGTTACGTGTGAGCATGTTAGGTAGTGGTGGATTGTCTTTATGTTACGTGTGAGCATGTTAGGTAGTGGTGGATTGTCTTTATGTTACGTGTGTGCATGTTAGGTAGTGGTGGATTGTCTTTATGTTACGTGTGTGCATGTTAGGTAGTGGTGGATTGTCTTTATGTTACGTGTGTGCATGTTAGGTAGTGGTGGATTGTCTTTATGTTACGTGTGTGCATGTTAGGTAGTGGTGGATTGTCTTTATGTTACGTGTGAGCATGTTAGGTAGTGGTGGATTGTCTTTATGTTACGTGTGTGCATGTTAGGTAGTGGTGGATTGTCTTTATGTTACGTGTGTAGCATGTTAGGTAGTGTGGATTATCTTTATGTTACGTGTGAGCATGTTAGGTAGTGGTGGATTGTCTTTATGTTACGTGTGAGCATGTTAGGTAGTGGTGGATTATCTTTATGTTACGTGTGTACATGTTAGGTAGTGGTGGATTGTCTTTATGTTACGTGTGTGCATGTTAGGTAGTGGTGGATTATCTTTATGTTACGTGTGTACATGTTAGGTAGTGGTGGATTATCTTTATGTTACGTGTGTGCATGTTAGGTAGTGGTGGATTGTCTTTATGTTACGTGTGTACATGTTAGGTAGTGGTGGATTGTCTTTATGTTACGTGTAGTTAGGTAGTGGTGGATTGTCTTTATGTTACGTGTGAGCATGTTAGGTAGTGGTGGATTGTCTTTATGTTACGTGTGAGCATGTTAGGTAGTGGTGGATTGTCTTTATGTTACGTGTGAGCATGTTAGGTAGTGGTGGATTGTCTTTATGTTACGTGTGGTAGCATGTTAGGTAGTGGTGGATTGTCTTTATGTTACGTGTGTACATGTTAGGTAGTTGTGTATTGTCTTTATGTTACGTGTGAGCATGTTAGGTAGTGGTGGATTGTCTTTATGTTACGTGTGAGCATGTTAGGTAGTAGTGGATAATCTTTATGTTACGTGTGTGCATGTTAGGTAGTAGTGGATTATCTTTATGTTACGTGCGTGCATGTTAGGTAGTGGGGGATTGTCTTTATGTTACGTGTGAGCATGTTAGGTAGTGGGGGATTGTCTTTATGTTACGTGTGAGCATGTTAGGTAGTGGGGGATTGTCTTTATGTTACGTGTGTGCATGTTAGGTAGTGGTGGATAATCTTTATGTTACGTGTGAGCATGTTAGGTAGTGGTGGATTGTCTTTATGTTACGTGTGAGCATGTTAGGTAGTGGTGGATTGTCTTTATGTTACGTGTGAGCATGTTAGGTAGTGGTGGATTGTCTTTATGTTACGTGTGAGCATGTTAGGTAGTGGTGGATTGTCTTTATGTTACGTGTGAGCATGATAGGTAGTGGTGGATTGTCTTTATGTTACGTGTGAGCATGTTAGGTAGTGGTGGATTGTCTTTATGTTACGTGTGTGCATGTTAGGTAGTGGTGGATTGTCTTTATGTTACGTGTGAGCATGTTAGGTAGTGGTGGATTGTCTTTATGTTACGTGTGTGCATGTTAGGTAGTGGTGGATTGTCTTTATGTTACGTGTGAGCATGTTAGGTAGTGGTGGATTGTCTTTATGTTACGTGTGTGCATGTTAGGTAGTGGTGTATTTTCTTTTCTTTACTTGGCACCCTGTGGTTTTGGGTTGTTTTGTATAATGTCCTGCGCCATGTGTTGTGTTGGGCTTATTATTTTGGTGTGCAAGAGCACTTTACTCAGTTACTGTCTCTCTCTCTGCGTCTGATTCCTGCACCCACCTCGTCCTGCGTGACACAAATTGTCACGAGTCCGACCAGCATTTCGCTACACTCGCATTAACATCTGCTAACCATGCATATGTGACAAATAAAATTTGATTTGATTTGGGTGGTTCCCTTTCCCGGGCGGGTGGCGCTCGGCGGTCGTCGTCACCGGCCTATTAGCTGCCACTGATTGTCTTTCCTCCCCCTCCTTGTATATTTAGTGGTAGCACCTGTTTATGTTTAATTAGTTTGTCTTTATTAGACAGCCGGCCCGCCTGGTTGTTGTCCGGGATTATTTCAGTGTAACCTTCGGCTCTGTTGTAGAGGTACGTGTTAGTGCCTGGTCGTGATTTTTTCCGTTGTACATTTTGATTCCCTGTGTTTGGGAACGTAACTATTGTGAGCACCCTGTGGTGCGTTGGTGCTATTAAAGACACACAGCATTGAACTCTCTGTCTCCTGCATTTGACTCCACACCCACGACACCCGGAGCATTACACAAATACATTTAAACTCAGTTTTTCACAACTCCTGACATTTAATCAGAGTACAAATTCTCTGTCTTAGGTCAGTTAAGATCACCACTTTATTTTAAGAATGTGAAATGTCAGAATAATAGTAGAGAGTGATTTATTTCAGCTTTTATGTCTTTCATCACATTCCCAGTGGGTCAGAAGTTTACATACACTAAAATAGTATTTGGTAGCATTGCCTTTAAACTGTTTAATTTGGGTCAAACATTTTGGGTAGCCTTTCACAAGCTTCCCACAATAAGTTTGGAGAATGTTGACCCTTTCTTCCTGACAGAGCTGATGTAACTGAGTCAGGTTTGTAGGTCCCCTTGCTCGCACATGCTTTTTCAGTTCTGCCCACAAATGTTCTATAGGATTGAGGTCAGGGCTTTGTGATGGCCACTCAAATACCTTGACTTTGTTGTCCTTAAGCCATTTCGGAACAACTTTGGAAGTATGCTTGGGATCATTGTCCATTTGGAAGACCCATTTGCAACCAAGCTTTAACTTCCTGACTGATGTCTTGAGATGTTGCTTCAATATATCCATAATATTTCATTCTTCATGATGCCATCTATTTTTTGAAGTGCACCAGTCCCACCTGCAGCAAAGCAAAGCGCCCCCACAACATGATGCTACCACTCAAGGTATTGGAGTGGCCATCACAAACCCCTGACCTCAATCCTATAGAACATTTGTGGGCAGAACTGAAAAAGTGTGTACGAGCAAGGGGACCTACAGACCTGACTCAGTTACACCAGCTCTGTCAGGAGAAATGGGACAAAATTCGCCCAACTTATTGTGGGAAGCTTGTGGAAGGCTACCCAAAACGTTTGACCCAAGTTAAACAATTTAAAGGCAATGTTACCAAATACTTATTCAGTGTATGTAAACTTCTGACCCACTGGAAATGTGATGAAAGAAAACCAAGCTGAAATAAATAATTCTCTCTACTATTATTCTGACATTTCACATTCTTAAAATAAAGTGGCGATCCTAACTGACCTAAGAAATTAGGGAATTTGTACTCTGATAAAATGTCAGGAATTGTGAAAAACGTTTAAATATATTTGGCTAAGGGGTATGTAAACTTCCGACTTCATGTGTCATGTGTTGCTGCCATGTCTCTCTCTTGACGGAGGGGAGAGGAAAGGAGAGACGAGGAGAGGTGTCACGACTTCCGCCAAAGTCGGTTCCTCTCCTTCTCGGGCAGCGTTCGGCGGTCAACGTCACCGGTATTCTAGCCATCGCCGATCCACCTTTCATTTTCCATTTGTTTTGTCTTGTTTTCCGTCACACCTGGTTTACATTCCCTCATTACTTGTCGTGTATTTAACCCCCTGTTCCTCCCATGTCTGTGTGTGAAATTGCTTGTTGTAAAGTGCTTGTGCACTCTGACTGGTTCGCGACGGGTTATTTTGTACCCATATTTTGTTGTTCTGGGTGCCGTTGGTTTTGCATATTAAACTGCACCGGTTATTACCCAGTTCTGCTCTCCTGAGCCTGACTTCCCTGCAGCCAGTCCACGCACCCCTTACAAGAGGAGGAGCGGAGAGAAGAGAAATTAAAAAATGAAAAGTGACGAGATGGGAAAAACGATGGTTTATCATATGTCTGCAGCACTAATAACTTCTCTTTTGTCTCTGTCATTCTGGCCTGTAGACACCCACGGCCAGCCCATGGATTAGCCACAGCAATTAAAATAGAAATCATAGCTTTTTGCTTTCTGTCACAACAACAACGCTACGCAGGCCTTGTTTTGTCGCTCACATCTTCTTCAAAGGCCAGTAGTCAGTACTCTGCTCGGCAGCCAGCCACCACTTCCAGGGTGGGAGAAGGAGATGGAAATGAGGGAAGAGAGAATTAAAATAGAATTGTTTGTGACAGTGAGTCACTGAAGATGGTCTGAGCAGAGTAGAGTAGAGCAGCTGGTTGTGAAGCAGCACAAATCACCCAGTTCCTCTCTTTGTCTCTCTCTCTTCAGGAATCATTCTGTTCACCTAAGACCTGTTCACAGAAACACTAGCACTATAAAGGCTTGGCAAAAACTGTCCTTAAAAGTCTTCCTGGCGGTGTGCCATTTCCGCAATAGAATCTGTATTAATGAGCCAAATGAATTGAGCTGAGCTAGGCTCCTGGTTACATCAAATACAAATCTATGAAATTAATTACTTCCTTATTAGAAAACCGCAAGCATTTCGTTCTACATTGGGCAAAGTGATGGATATCTCAGTTGTAATCACAACTGCTCTGTTTCTATGACAGAAAGAAACACTTGTTATTATAGTGTTGAGTGGTCATTATGGTGATTGTCACGGCCGTTGAAAGAAGTGGACCAAGGTGCAGCGTGGTGAGCGTACATGTTCTCTTTATTAGAAAAAGACCCAGAACAAAACAATAAACACTACAAAACAAACCGTGAAGCTTAAGGCTATGTGCCATAAACAAAGTCAACTTCCCACAAAGACAGGTGGGAAAAAGGGCTACCTAAGTATGGTTCTCAATCAGAGACAACAATAGACAGCTGTCCCTGATTGAGAACCCTACCCAGCCAAAACATAGAAATACAAATAATAGAACATAGAATACCCACCCCAAAGTCCCACCCTGACCAAACCAAATAGAGACATAAAAAGGATCTCTAAGGTCAGGGCGTGACAGTACCCCCCCCCCCCAAAGGTGCGGACTCTGGCCGCAAAACCTGAACCTATAGGGGAGGGTCTGGGTAGGCATCTATCCGTGGTGGCGGCTCAGGTGCGGGACGCAGACCCCGCTCCACCACTGGCTCACCCCACTTTGGTGGCACCTCTGGTGCGGGGGACCCAGACTGGGGACCCTCGTAGAGGGCCCTGGACTGGAGACAGTCGCTGGGGGCTCCCGGACTGGAGACCATTGCTGGGGACTCCCGGACTGGAGACACCGTCGCTGGAGGCTCCGGACTGGGGACCGTCGTTGTAGGCTTCGTGGCATGACTCTTCATTGGAGGCTTCGTGCCATGGATCATCACTGGAACCAAATTAACAAAGCCTACCATCAGTAACACACTACGCCGCCAGGGACTCAAATCCTGCAGTGCCAGACGTGTCCCCCTGCTTAAGCCAGTACATGTCCAGGCCTGTCTGAAGTTTGCTAGAGAGCATTTGGATGATCCAGAAGAAGATTGGGAGAATGTCATATGGTCAGATGAAACCAAAATATAACTTTTTGGTAAAAACTCAACTCGTCGTGTTTGGAGGACAAAGAATGCTGAGTTGCATCCAAAGAACACCATACCTACTGTGAAGCATTGGGGTGAAAACATCTTGCTTTGGGTCTGTTTTTCTGCAAAGGGACCAGGACGACTGATCCGTGTAAAGGAAAGAATGAATGGGGCCATGTATCGTGAGATTTTGAGTGAAAACCTCCTTCCATTAGCAAGGGCATTGAAGATGAAACGTGGCTGGGTCTTTCAGCATGACAATGATCCCAAACACACCGCCCGGGCAACGAAGGAGTGGCTTCGTAGAAGCATTTCAAGGTCCTGGAGTGGCCTAACCAGTCTCCAGATCTCAACATCATAGAAAATCTTTGGAGGGAGTTGAAAGTCCGTGTTGCCCAACAACAGCACCAAAGCATCACTGCTCTAGATGAGATCTGCATGGAGGAATGGGCCAAAATACCAGCAACAGTGTGTGAAAACCTTGTGAAGACTTACAGAAAGCGTTTGACCTCTGTCATTGCCAACAAAGGGTATATAACAAAGTATTGAGATAAACTTTTGTTATTGACCAAATACTTATTTTCCACCATAATTTGCAAATATATTCATTGAAAATCCTATAATGTGATTTTCTGGATTTTTATTTCTCATGTTGTCTGTCATAGTTGAAGTGTACCTATGATGAAAATTACAGGCCTCTCTCATCTTTTTAAGTGGGAGGACTTGCACAATAGGTGGCTGACTAAATACTTTTTTGCCCCACTGTAAGTATGGTTCTCAATCAGAGACAATGATAGACAGCTGTCCCTGACTGAGAACCCTATCCGGCCAAAACCTATAAATATAAATAATAGAAAACAGAATACCCACCGCAAATCACACCCTGACCAAACAAAATAGAGACGTAAAAAGGATATCTAAGGTCAGGGCGTGACAGTGATACTGAACATCATTCATAAGTGTTCAACTCATGGCAATCAGTATCTGCATTCTATACTTTTCAACTGAACTGTCTTCCTAACAAACAACAACAGTTTTGGAAAAGGGTTAGATATAGGAGTATTTAAAAGTTGTTTTGGGATATTTCACTGTTAAAAAAAATTGTTATGCTTATAAAAAAGCTTGTAGAATGGAATCCTATGTGCTCCTTAGAAAGCCCAAACCTCAGGCATCAAACACACACACACAGGTATTAAACCAAAGGGCACAAATCCACGGAAGGTATAGCAGCGCTTCTCAGCCAGTGAATAGCACTCTGTTGACAGGGCTAGTGTTAGGGCCAGTGAATAACACTCTGTTGACAGGGTTAGGGCCAGTGAATAACACTCTGTTGACAGTGTTAGGGCCAGTGAATAGCACTCTGTTGACAGGGCTAGTGTTAGGGCCAGTGAATAACACTATGTTGACAGGGTTAGGGCCAGTGAAAAACACTCTGTTGACAGGGTTAGGGCCAGTGAATAACACTCTGTTGACAGGGTTAGGGTGAGGGCCAGTGAATAACACTGTTGACAGGGTTAGGGCCAGTGAATAACACTCTGTTGACAGGGTTAGGGTCAGTGAATAACACTCTGTTGACAGGGTTAGGGTTAGGGCCAGTGAATAACACTCTGTTGACAGGGTTAGGGCCAGTGAATAACACTCTGTTGACAGGGTTAGGGTTAGGGCCAGTGAATAACACTGTTGACAGGGTTAGGGCCAGTGAATAACACTCTGTTGACAGGGTTAGGGCCAGTGAATAACACTCTGTTGACAGGGTTAGGGCCAGTGAATAGCACTCTGTTGACAGGGTTAGGGCCAGTGAATAACACTCTGTTGACAGGGTTAGGGTGAGGGCCAGTGAATAACACTCTGTTGACAGGGTTAGGGCCAGTGAATAACACTCTGTTGACAAG
This sequence comes from Oncorhynchus masou masou, assembly GCF_036934945.1. NCBI lineage: Eukaryota > Metazoa > Chordata > Actinopteri > Salmoniformes > Salmonidae > Oncorhynchus > Oncorhynchus masou. The sequence continues at coordinate 20,151,909 of NC_088217.1, read as the reverse complement.
GTTAGGGTTAGGGCCAGTGAATAACACTGTTGACAGGGTTAGGGCCAGTGAATAACACTCTGTTGACAGGGTTAGGGCCAGAGAATAGCACTCTGTTGACAGGGTTAGGGCCAGTGAATAGCACTCTATTGACAGGGTTAGGGCCAATGAATAGCACTCTGTTGACAGGGTTAGGGCCAGTGAATAACACTCTGTTGACAGGGTTAGGGCCAGTGAATAACACTCTGTTGGCAGGGTTAGGGCCAGGGAATAGCACTCTGTTGACATGGTTAGGGCCAGTGAATAACACTCTGTTGACAGGGTTAGGGCCAGGGAATAGCACTCTGTTGACAGGGTTAGGGCCAGTGAATAACACTCTGTTGACAGGGTTAGGGCCAGTGAATAACACTCTGTTGACAGGGTTAGGGCCAGGGAATAGCACTCTGTTGACAGGGTTAGGGCCAGTGAATAACACTCTGTTGACAGGGTTAGGGCCAGGGAATAGCACTCTGTTGACAGGGTTAGGGTTAGGGCCAGTGAATAACACTCTGTTGACAGGGTTAGGGCCAGGGAATAGCACTCTGTTGACAGGGTTAGGGCCAGTGAATAGCACTCTGTTGACAGGGTTAGGGCCAGTGAATAGCACTCTATTGACAGGGTTAGGGCCAATGAATAGCACTCTGTTGACAGGGTTAGGGCCAGTGAATAGCACTCTGTTGACAGGGTTAGGGCCAATGAATAGCACTCTGTTGACAGGGATAGGGCCAGTGAATAGCACTCTATTGACAGGGTTAGGGCCAATGAATAGCACTCTGTTGACAGGGTTAGGGCCAGTGAATAGCACTCTGTTGACAGGGTTAGGGCCAATGAATAGCACTCTGTTGACAGGGTTAGGGCCAGTGAATAGCACTCTGTTGGCAGAGTTAGAGTTAGGGCCAGTCTAAACCACTCACGTATACCAAATACCAATGTCACTGACGATCAAATGATCAGCATTGCTTACCTACACAGGTCAACAGTGCAACTGCAGAAGGTCTACAACTATTGACAGTATACTATATAAAACAACAGCTATATTCTCAGTCATTACAAATGAAACTACTTAGTGTATACTCTCAGTGCAGACACAGGGCCTAGCTGCTACATTCAGCACACAGAGCTTCTCTCAGAAGAGACAGAGATTCTGTCACAAATGGCACCCTATTCCATAGTGTACTTCGTTTTACCTAGCCCTATGGGCCCTGATCAAAACTAGTGCACTATATAGGGACAGGGTGCCATTTGGGATGAACACACAGACAGAGCTGACCTCAGAACAGACACTGGGTTGTTCTCACTAATGACTCTTCATGTGAGGCCTTTTAACTGTGAATTATTCTAATCTATACTTAATATACAGTATACTGAACTAAATGGACAGGCAATGAGTGTTTCCTTTATGAACATGGTAGGTGGCAGTGAATTCAATATGTCAGCAGTAGAGGAAGATTGTGCTGGAATTGCATCCTAAATGGCACCATTTTCCCTTATAGTACACTACCTTAGACCAGGGCCCATAGTCATACTGTAGTTGAGTGCCACAACTTATTTGTACTTATCTGTAGAAAATATCATTGGTTAATTGGTTTGACTTGATGATATATACCTGGGGCAATTGATATTCAGGAGAATGGACATTTACAGAATGTTCAGACATAAATCAAATCAAAGTTTATTCGTCACGTGCGCCGAATACAACAGTGAACAGTGCTTACTTACAGGCTCTAACCAACAGTGCAAAAAGGTATTAGGTGAACAAAAGGTAACTAAAGAAAAAACAACAACAGTAAAAAGACTGAAAAATAACAAAATAACAGTATAACTATAGCGAGGCTATATACAGTAGCGAGGCTATATACAGTAGCGAGGCTATATAGAGTAGCGAGGCTATAACAGTAGTGAGGCTATATACAGTAGCGAGGCTATAACAGTAGCGAGGCTATATACAGTAGCGAGGCTATAACAGTAGCGAGGCTATATACAGCGAGGCTATATACAGTAGTGAGGCTATATACAGTAGCGAGGCTATATACAGTAGTGAGGCTATAACAGTAGCGAGGCTATATACAGTAGTGAGGCTATAACAGTAGTGAGGCTATATACAGTAGCGAGGCTATAACAGTAGCGAGGCTATATACAGTAGCGAGGCTATAACAGTAGTGAGGCTATATACAGTAGCGAGGCTATAACAGTACTGAGGCTATATACAGTAGCGAGGCTATAACAGTAGCGAGGCTATATACAGTAGCGAGGCTATAACAGTAGTGAGGCTATATACAGTAGCGAGGCTATAACAGTAGCGAGGCTATATACAGTAGCGAGGCTATAACAGTAGCGAGGCTATATACAGTAGCGAGGCTATAACAGTAGCGAGGCTATATACAGTAGCGAGGCTATAACAGTAGCGAGGCTATATACAGCGAGGCTATATACAGTAGTGAGGCTATATACAGTAGCGAGGCTATATACAGTAGCGAGGCTATATACAGTAGCGAGGCTATATACAGTAGCGAGGCTATATACAGCGAGGCTATATACAGCGAGGCTATATACAGCGAGGCTATATACAGTAGTGAGGCTATATACAGTAGTGAGGCTATAACAGTAGCGAGGCTATATACAGTAGCAGTAGCGAGGCTATAACAGTAGCGAGGCTATAACAGTATACAGCGAGGCTATATACAGTAGTGAGGCTAAATACAGTAGCGAGGCTATAACAGTAGCAGGTATATACAGCGTAGTGGCTATATACAGTAGCGAGGCTATAACAGTAGCGAGGCTATATACAGGCTATAACAGTAGCGAGGCTATAACAGTAGCTATATACAGTAGCGCTATATACAGTAGCGAGGCTATATAGCAGTATAACAGTAGGCTATAAGGGTAGCGAGTCTATATACAGTAGCGAGGCTATAACAGTAGCGAGGCTATATACAGTAGCGAGGCTATAACAGTAGCGAGGCTATATACAGTAGCGAGGCTATAAGAGTAGAGAGTCTATATACAGTAGCGAGGCTATAACAGTAGCGAGGTTATATACAGTAGCGAGGCTATAACAGTAGTGAGGCTATATACAGTAGCGAGGCTATATTCAGTAGTGAGGCTATAACAGTAACGAGGCTATATACAGTAGCGAGGCTATATACAGTAGCGAGGCTATAACAGTAGCGAGGCTATATACAGTAGCGAGGCTATAACAGTAGTGAGGCTATATACAGGCACCGGTTAGTTGGGCTGATTGAGGTAGTATGTACATGTAGATAATGTATGGTGTAGATCAAATATGACTGTCAGATAGACATATACAGAATAGGAGATTGTGTGTGCTCTATTCATTCAATGTATATCTATGCAATTGCAGATACAGCCCTGCCATTAGTTGAAGGCAGGCAATCCAATAGTTAAAAAAAATGTGTCACTTCCTAAGAAATAGTTTTAAAAAGGGGGATCTGTATTCAAATATTATCCCTGTTCTGCTGCATACTGCAATCTATCTATTCTCCCGTGTGCTTTATCCACCCTCATCATGTCTGATGAAGACCAATGGGGAAAACATTGTCAATAAAGCTTAGATGTAAAGACAGCGAGTCCATGGCTCAGTCACCACACATGGCCAGTGGTCCAAATGGCCCCCCAATTCCTTCCTATATTCCCTGTGGGCCCTGGTCAAAAGTAGTGGACCACAAAGGGAATAGGATGCTATTGAGACAGGGCCAGCGTCTATCTGTTCCCTTTGGATTTGGGTCTCCCTGTTTAAGGCAGTTGTCAGGAATATGAGGCTACGATAGCAGTGAGCCTTTAAACCACCTACTGGGTTTTTAAATGAGACATCACAGTGGGTTTCTATCTTCTCTCTCCCTCTCTCTTCTCTCTCCAGAGAGACAGCGACACACATCTATGTTGCAGTTTCGCATCAATTCATTTGCATGGGCTATTGGCCCGAGATTCACTATATGACCAAAAATATGTGGACACCTGATTGAATATCTCATTCCAAAATCATGGCCATTAATATAGAGTTGGTCCCCACTCTGCTGCTATAACAGCCTCCACTCTTCTGGGAGGACTTTCCACTAGATGTTGGAACATTGCTGCGGGGACTTGCTTCCATCAGCCACAAGAGCATTAGTGAGGTTGGGCACTGATGTTGGGTGATTAGGCCTGGCTCGCAGTCGGCATTCCAATTCATCCCAAAAGTGTTTGATAGGATTGAGGTCAGGGCTCTGTGCAGGCCAGTCAAGTTCTTCCACAACGATTTTTATGTATGGACCTTGCTTTGTGCACGGGGGCATTGTCATGCTTAAACAGGAAAGGTCCTTCCCAAACTGTGTCCAGTTGCTAGTTGCCAGTTGGAAGCACATAATTGTCTTGAATGTCATTGTATGCTGTAGCGTTAAGATTTCCCTACACTGGAACTAAGTGGCCATGAAAAACAGCCCCAGACTCCACCAAACTTTACAGTTGGAACAATGCATTCGGGCAGTTAGGGTTCTCCTGGCATCCGCCAAACCCAGATTCATCCGTCGGACTGCCAAATGGTGAAGCATGATTCATCACTCCAGAGAATGTGTTTCCACTGCTCCAGAGTTCAATGGCAGCCAGCTTTACACCACTCCAGCCGATGCTTGGCATTGCAGATGGTGATCTTAGGATTGTGTACGGCTGCTCGGGCCATGGTAACCCATTTCATGAAACACCCGACGAACAGTTATTGTGCTGACATTGCTTCCAGGGGCAGTTTGGAACTTGGTAGTGAGTGTTGCAGCCGAGGACAGACGATTGTTACGCTCTACGCGCTTCTGCACTTGATGGTCTCGTTCTGTGAGCTTCTGTGGCCTATCACCTTGCGGCTGAGCTGTTGTTGCTCTTAGACGTTTCCACTTCACAATAACAACACTTACAGTTGGCCGGGGCAGCTCTAGCAGGGCAAACATTTTACAAACTGACTTGTTGGAAAGGTAGCATCCTATGACCATGCCACGTACAGGCCAATCTACTGCCAATGTTTGTACATGGAGATGGCATGGCTGTGTGCTCGATTTTATACACCAGTCAGCAACGAGTGTAGCTGAAATAGCCGAATCCACTAATTTGAATGGGTGTCCATATACCTTTGTATATACAGTGTATCATCATAAAACATAGCTGGAGAAAATGTAGAGCGAACAGAACCAAGCGTCAACCCATCTGTGCTCGTCACCGCTTGGTGATGTGTGAGATACCACCACCATCCAGCAAGTTGGAAAGACACTGACACGTGAGGAATCAATATTATATTGCACATGTAAAAATAGAACCTGAGTGACAAATCCTTGTCACTCATTGTCATGCCAAACGGACAAGAATAGTCCTGCATACATACTGTAACACACAGAAAATACATGCCTTCACACTATACAACAGAGAACCTTTTTCAGCAGACATACAGGCTGTCAGAGGTAAGCTACACACTGGATGAGGTTACGTCCTAATTGGCACCCTATTCACTATATAGGGCTCTAGTCAAAAGTAGTGCACTATGTAGGGAGTAGGGTGCCATTTGGGACGATAACACAGTAAAAGCAGGCAGCTGTATGTGAGTATTCTGGTCTCCTCCTCAGTTTATCATCCAGTCACATTGATGCTAGGGACCATCCATCTGTAGGTAATCTACACATACAAACTTACCACAGACAGGTCTTCATCTCAGCATTCTCTGTGTGTGTGTGTTACAATTGAATAATGAGTTGCAAATTCATATTAACAGCAAACACACCATAGGAGGCTACACTGTACAACTTACTAAAGGCCACGTGGGGAGGGAAAGCACTATTCTTCACGTGGGGCATATGATTCACTAAAATTCCGAGTTGTTGTAACATTAACATTAATCATGAATGTAGCTTGTAAACTCGAGTTTTCACAATCCACTTCATTGTCTCGTTCGTGGTAAAATATTGATGTTTCATCAACGATATGGTGTTCCAACAGCACATGCGACCATTTACAATGTGTGGCGATACAAATGATTCAGAGGCTACCGGGAACACACGTTGTCTCCCTATGCTTCCATCCCCTCACCCTGCCTCTATAGAATATTAGCCTAATAAACGTTGTTCTTTTTCTATTGGAATAATCTCGATAGGCTATGTGATGATGGATAGTATGCTATTTTTTAAACTCGAGTGAGTAACGGTCGCCTATTAGACGGGCAATTATCAGGCGACTTTGGTCATTGGTGGGAAATAATTGGTCTCATGGATAGCCCATTATCGATATTCTCTGAATCTACGTCACGTGAGAAGACCACTACGGTCACAGCAGTTGTTTATCGTCACAAGTCACGCCCATCGTGGAATCAAAGCGTAAAAATGAATGGAATTGCTTATCAGCTAAATACAGGTACATGTTTTAGATAGTATCGCTCGTAAAGAAAACGTAAAATAATATGAACAAGGTGTTTCGGTCCATTTTTACAAAGAGATGGCCCCTCTAGTCTAGCTTCAATGGCCCACACTCACTGTGCGAGGGCGGGCGTGGAATCTTCATCAATGAAAATGTTCAGTTTGGTGGCTACAATACGCACGCTGTAAATTACACAGTTTAGAGCTGTGGCCATTCACGATTTAAAATGTCTACTTCCCCTTTATAGCTTATACAATAGCCTTTATCTTACCCGCATGTTAACGTGAGGTTTTTGCTATTGTATGCATGCATCACATTTGTAAATGTAGCCTATATTCTAAACATACCCTACATTGTAACCAAAATATTAAAACTAGGAATCATCAGGAATCATCAGTATGTGTTACGGCGATATTGTAAATTAATAATTAAAACACCAGCTGTATTTTCTCCAGATTCTGAAAAACGGTCACTATAGGCTAGGCTACATGACATCCGCCACGATAAATAAATATCCTCGAAATGTCACGGTTCTGCAGAGAACTGTCCTAGATTGTAGCCTACCTGTTAATCCCCGGGCCGGGTCCGGCCCCTGTACCTCCTGTTGGCGCACCATTGCTGGGCTTGATGAGCTGTCCAGAGCCCGCTGGTGCTGAAATGGAAGATGGAGCACTCGCAGAAGGAACAGTGGAGCCGGGCTGTCCCGGCTGGCCCTCTCCCTCGATGCTGCCTTCATTTCCCATCGTCTCGGGAGATGATTAGGAGGAGAGAAACGATGTAGCAGAGGTTTCTACAGTTAGAATAAAAACTCATAGACAACTCAACGCTGCTCTCCTTCCGCCATCATCACCTACAATTCAGTTTCCTGCACGGAGCTCGCGCACTGGCAGAAAGGGTAGGACGCGTGCTGACGCAAACGGGAGAGCGCTCGTGCGGGCGCGTGCCCTAAATCCTAATATGTCTCAGCTGCCTAAATAGATCCTAGTAGGAGGCATAGGGGTCACGCAGTGCCCGAGGAGGGGGCAAGACACTTGAACCCACCGAACCACTATGACAACAGACCCTTTTCCAATATTGAGGAAATTTGATCCATGTGACCTGTTATTCATCTCCATTTTCTAAGGCATGTGTAGACCTAGTGTTTGTTATAGACCTACTGTATGCTCCATGGAGAGGGTTGTCAGTGGTGCTAACCAGGTTGTACTGAGAATGAATATCTGAGAATGAAAATGAGTAACCACTAGACAGCAGAAAATACATCTTCAATGAAGCCTGCACGTTCTCTTTCTCTTAAAAGGGTACATTCTCAAAGGGCACTAGACAGAGGATGGATTCCAAAGGGCACCCTATTCCCTATTTAGTGCACTACTTTTGACCAGGGCCCATTGAGCTCTGATCAAAAGTAGTGCACTATATAGAGATCCTACTCTATATAGAGTAGGATGCTATACGTGATGTAGACAGACTCCCTGTCCCCTTCCCCTGTCAGTCCTCTCTGGCCACTGTGTATCGGTGAGGACTGAGGAGTCACCTGATCAGACTATTGACCAGACGCTGTGCTCTGCAGGACCCAAGGGAATAAACATATCTCATTTCCTCTCTAGCCCAGGCTACTCCATCATTGACAGGGCTATCTATAATCTCTCCCCTCAGCACCATTAATACTTCTGTGAAAAGCCAGTCAATGGTTCATTTTGGACCAAATGTGATGAAAGGGATTGGCAGATAGATAGGTTCACTGACACAAAGACAATGATGGATGTGTGGTTGTTGTAAGAAATGGTTAGTGTTTCTGTGTGATCAGCACTGGTGTGCATGTACCTCTGCCATGGAAATGTTAAATGAGCTTGTCAAGTCATAATTCATTCAAATGTTTTATCTTCCCTGTAACGTTTCAGGAAATGGACAAACGGGCACATTTTATGAACTGAATGAACACGTATTACAAAACATCAGAAGCTATTTTGAATTAATCTCCTTGGTCCTAAAGTCATTAAATGTTCAGATGTTCGAAGTACATTCAGGGGAGTTACTACGTTCAATTCAGCTCATCTCCCTGGTGTTGTGCCAGTGACATTGAGTTATGAGGGAACATTTTTGTTGTTACACAATCTAATATTAGATCATGTTGTTGTGTTGTGTATTTAAAGAAAAGTGTATTGAACCGGCAGAACAACATTTTTAATTGGGGCATATGGGACGAAATTACTTGGTTAAGGTTAGGCTGAGGAACAAGGTTTAGGTTAAAATGAGGTATAATGTCAATGAGAATAAGGTTAGGGTTAAGGAAAGGCATGAAAGTTAGCATTGGGTTAGCATACTGTCGTCCACCTCCATTCATTTTCTGCCAGTTAAATATACACTGCCTAAAAGAAAAAGATAACATCCTTTCTAAATGCCTGGACCAACGTGGTCATGTCACTGCACTGTTGGCCCTGAGTGAGTGTGCTGGAATATCTACATAGGCGTACAGAGGCCCATTATCAGCAACCATCACTCCTGTGTTCTAATGGCACGTTGTGTTAGCTATTCCAAGTTTATCATTTTAAAATGCTAATAGATCATTAGAAAACCCTTTCGCAATTATGTTAGCACAGCTGAAAACTGTTGTCCTGATTAAAGAAGCAATACAACTGTCCTTTTTTAGACTAGTTGAGTATCTGCGGTATCAACAAGTGGGTTCGATTACAAGCTCAAAATGGCCAGAAACAATTAACTTTCATCTGAAACTCATCAGTCTATTCTTGTTCTGAGAAATGAAGGCTATTCCATGCGAGAAATTCTTCAGAAACTGAAGATCTCATACAACGCTGTGTTCTACTCCCTTCATAAAACAGCACAAACTGACTCTAACCTGAATAGAAAGAGGAATGGGAGGCCCCAGTGCACAACTGAGCAAGAGGACAAGTACATTAGAGTATCTAGTTTGAGAAACAGATGCCTCACAAGTCCTCAACTGACTAGCAGCTTCATTAAATAGTACCCGCAAAACACCAGTCTCAACGTCAACAGTGAAGAGGCGACTCCGGGATGGTGGCCTTCGAGGCAGATTTGCAAAGAAAAAGCCATATTTCAGACTGGCCAATAAAAATTAAATATGAAGATGGGCAAAAGAACAGACACTGGACAGAGGAACTGATGGTTGCTGATAATGGGCCTTTGTAGATATTCCATTTAAATTAAATTAAATAAAAAGCTATTTACAGCTTCAAAAGTTATTTACAACAATGTCTACACTGTATTTCGGATCAATTTTATGTTATTTTAATGGACAACAAAATGTTTATTTAAAAAAAAGGACATTTCTAAGTGACCCCAAACTTTTGAATGGTAGTGTATGATACTATTGGTCAATGTGCCTAAAAGTATCCAACCTGGCACTGCATTGGAAGGAATCCATGTGGTGCGAAGCCTTGCTGACGGTGGAGAAGTCTTGACTATATAACTGTCCGTGACAAAAACAAAACAAAAAGTTCAGCAGCACTCATCCTGTAATCACAGCTACACCTAGTGGACATCGGCAGAAACTGCACAAAACGCCTGCTTGGCGTTTTTTCTCTCAACAAGCATTACTCACTCGCCCCATCGCGCAGTTTTGACTGAATGGGGTACAGCTTTTGTCAGACTTTACGTAGCGGGTTATAATTTACCATAGCAGGTTGGAATAATTAATGCAGCAGGTTAGGATAATTAGATTAAGAAAAGCGTTACATTTCAACTTCTGATGTTAATTTGAAAAAAGCTTCTAGCCATAACCCTCTAGCACTGACTGGCGCATAGCATAGCGCAGCAACAAAGGCTCTTCTCCATTGTGGCCCTGCTGTTGTAACTGTCTCGACTGTTCTCCGCCACGTTGTCTTGAGCCTCCCCTCTGGTGTCCAATGGACAGCTATTCTTGGAATAGAGTCTGTGTTCTTTCATAGAAACGTGTCCTATCCAGCTCCAGTGGAGTCTCACCATGTATAAAGCGATTCAAGTTATGAAACAAATGCACTGTCAAAGCCAGGCCCCAGTGATTTTTCAGCTCACCAAATATGACCTAGACATCCACCTATGACATGATGAGTGAGGTCCATAGTGCTTTTGTTGAGTTTATTGTAGTTATTAATGTGACTAGGATAACAATTTTTTATTTCTTTAAAACACTTCCATTACTACTAATGCTGAGCAGACAGATACATACTGTTTGTACAAAAACACACTGACAATGCTCTCCAATGATCAGAATCTTAATTGAGATTTACAGATAAAACATTAAATGAGTAGATCTCATCTATACAGTTACAGGACCTCCAAAGAGATTTAGATTAAGTCCCAAATGGCACCCCATTCCCTAGTGCACTACTTTTACCAGAGCCCTTGGGCCCTAAAAGTAGTGCACTATAGGAAATAGGGTGCCATCCGGGATACAACCACATACAGTACTGCAAAAGCATGATACAAGCAAGCAAATAGTGGTGAACCAGCCCTGCTTGCCAGGAATGAGGATTATATCACGTGACATGATCAGACTAACTCCCAGACTTCCAAGCAGCTTTCTGTGTCCCTCACAGCCAGTTGAGTCACCCCTGGGGTGCGTTCATTAGGCCTCCAATGGAATGGCAATCCGGAATTGCAAATGCTTATTTTCCTATTGCAAAACATTTTCTGCCCTAATGAACATGACCCAGTACACAGTGTGATGGCATAGACAAAGGTCATTTTAACATGGAGACTAGGTGTTCATCCCAAATGTCATCCTATTCCCTATATGGTGCACTATTTTGACCATGGCCCATAGGGTAGTGCATTATATAGGAATAAGGTGCCATTTGGGACTCTAACATGCATTTTTTTTATGTTACAGGAAAGCATAACGTTACATCATTTGGTTCAGCTAATCAACAGATGGTCCATTGGATGAAAAAAATGGAAAAAACACTGACACAAAAATACAACATGAATGAGTAATTTTCTCCCTGAAGTCCCAGGACAGTGTCGCGAGTGCAACAAGGGTTTTTGCCTTTTCTCTGCCATGATTGGTGCAGAGGGAACCCAAGTGAGCACTTCCTGGGGTTACTGGCGCTTGGCCTTGTAGGGTCGCGAGCGTTTCCTGCGGTCTGGTTTCCTCTGTTTGTGTAAACGTCCGATGCTCACTCCCTGGCGACGACGCACAGAGATATTCTGCTCAACCAGACTGGCCAACATGCCTGCAGACAGAAAGCTGATCAGAGGAGAAATGACAATGACTGAACTCCATTGATTTGATTTAAAAGAGATTCCTGTAAAATTGCCTGAGATTTCCTGCATGAAAACCCTTGTCAGAGAAGAAAAAGCATAATTTATTAACTACTCTCAACCAGCATGGGTCTCAGACTGCACAGCAGGCAGTAGGGGTGAAATATAGAGATGTGCCATGAGTTAATATGAGTGAAAGGAGAGAGGGAGGTAGAGAAAAAGACAGAATGTGCATGAAAACCCACCTAGGTTGCTATACCAAAGGAAAGAGGTGGCCTTACCTTCCTGTGCCAGCATGGATATGAAGGTGCAGATGAACTCGTCATAATTATGGGTCCTCCTCTGGTCATCAATCTGGTCAAAACATGGGTGAACATTGAGATTGGCACACCAACATACAAAACCCACACACAAAATGCATAACACAAACACGCCCACATAGATTTGGAGGTCTGTGATTAAATGTTTTAATGGCTCTGCTTTAGAGCAACTACAATAACCTTGTATTTTTTCCTCTTCTCCACCTCCTCCTTTAGAAACACTTCATAGTTGGCGATGTCAGCCTCCACACACTTGAGCAGAGCAAGCAGCTCCTGCAGGAAACAAGTGAGAAACAACAAATTGTGACACACTCGCTCTCAATTCAGTTAAATTCAAGGGCTTTATTGGCATGCCAATTATATGTTAACATTGCCAAAGCAAGTGAAGTAGATAAAAGTGAAATAAAACAATTAAAATGAACAGTAAACATTACACTCAGAAGTTTCAAAAGAATAAAGACATTTCAAATGTCATATTATTAGCAAATAGTTCAAGTACAAAAGGGAAAATAAATAAACATGGGTGTATTTACAATGGTGTTTGTTCTTCACTTGTTGCCCTTTTGTGGCAACCGGTCATAAATCTTGTGGTATTTCACCCAGTAGATATGGAAGTTTATCAAAATTGGGTTTGTTTTCGAATTCTTTGTGTGTCTGTGTAATCTGAGGGAAATATGTGTCTCTAATATGGTCTTACATTTGGCAGGCGGTTAGGAAGTGCAGCTCAGTTTCCACCTCATTTTGTGGGCAGTGTGCACATAGCCTTTCTTCTCTTGAGAGCCAGGTCTGTCTATTGCAGCCTTTTTCAATAGCAAGGCTATGCTCACTGAGTCTGTACGTAGTCAAAGCATTCCTTAAGTTTGGGTCAGTCACAGTGGTCAGGTATTCTTCCACTGTACTCTCTGTTTAGGGCCAAATAGCATTGTAGTTTGCTCTGTTTTTGTTAATTCTTTCCAATGTGTCAAGTAATTATCTTTTGGTTCTCATGATTTGGTTGGATCTAACTGTGTTGCTGTCCTGAGGCTCTGTGGGGTCTGTTTGTGTTTGTGAACAGAGACCCAGGACCAGCTTGCTTAGGGGACTCTTCTCCAGGTTCATCTCTCTGTAGGTAATGGCTTTGTTATGGAAGGTTTACATTGTACGCTGGGGATATTTTTGCAGAATTCTTCATGGAGTCTCTCAATTTGGTTGGTCCCTTTCTTGGTTGGTGAGCGGATCTATAACTGTATTTTTAGCCAGATCCTATTTGGTATGTCAAATTTTATGTTCCCTTTGATGGCATAGAAAGACAATGTCACTGATATGCTTCCATCTAGACACCGTTGCCCTAGAGCGCCAAAATGATGCATACCTCGGCCTAAATATCAGCGTCACAACGAGCTGTTGCCTTGTCGCTCAGATCGTTCACAGCTTTGTGAACGAGCTGTGGCGCTGATGTTAAAGCCGAGGTATGTATAGTTTTTTTGTGCGCGCTGGGGCAATGGTGTCTAGATGGTATTTGTGGTCCTGGGAACTGGACCTTTTTTTTATTTCATTTCATTTATTTTAACTCTTTTCTAAAATTATAGAAGAATACTTTAGACATCAAAACTATGAAATAGCACATATGGAATCATGTAGTAACCAAAAAAAAGTGTTATATATTTTGAGATTCTTCAAAGTAGCCATGCTTTGCATTGATTAAAGATTTCTACACTTCCGCATTCTCTCAACCAGCTTCACCTGGAATGCCTTTCCAACAGTCTTGAGTTCCCACATATGCTGAGCACTTTTGGTTCCCAAGCCATCTCAATTGGGTTGAGATGATTTAATGCATTTGAATGCATTCCAGGTTAAGCTGGTTGAGATAATGCTAAGTGTGTGCAAAGCTGTCATCAAGGCAAAGGGTGGGTACTTTGAAGAAACTCAAATATTTTGATTTGTTTAACACTTTTTTTGCTTACTACATGATTCTGTTTTATTTCATAATTTTGATGTCTTCACTATTATTCTACAATGTAGAAAACAGTAAAAAACAGTGTCCAAACTTGACTAGTACTAATTATATAAACTCAGTCCCTTTTTCAGGACCCTGTCTTTCAATAATAATTAAAATAACTTCACAGATCTTCATTGTAAAGGGTTTAAACGCGGTTTCCCATGCTTGTTCAATGAACCATAATCAATGAACATGCATCTGTTTGAAGAGTTGATAAGACACAACCAATTTACAGACGGTAGGCAATTAAGGTCACAGTTATGAAAACTTAGGACACTAAAGAGGTCTTTCTACTGACTCTGAAAAACACCAAAAGAAAGATGCCCAGGGTCCCTGCCCATCTGCGTGAACATGCCTTAGGCATGCTGCAAGGAGGCATGAGGACTGCAGATGAGCCCAGGGCAATACATTGCACTGTCCGTACTGTGAGACGCCCAATACAGCGCTACAGGGAGACAGGATGGACAGCTGATCGTCCTCCCAGTGGCAGACCACGTGTAACAACACCTGCACAGGATCGGTACATCTGAACATTACACCTGCGGGACAGGTACAGGATGGCAACAACAACTGCCCGAGTTACATCAGGAATGCACAATCCCTCCATCAGTGCTCAGTCTGTCCGCAATAGGCTGAGAGAGGCTGGACTGAGGGCTCGTAGGCCTGTTGTAAGGCAGGTCCTTACAAGACATCACTGGCAACAACGTCGCCTATGGGCACAAACCCACCGTCGCTGGACCAGACAGGACTGGCAAAAAGTGCTCTTCACTGACAAGGGGTCTCACCAGGGGTGATGGTCGGATTCGCATTTATCATTGAAGGAATGCGCGTTACACCAAGGCCTGTACTCTGGAGCGAGATCGAATTGGAGGTGGAGGGTCCGTCATGGTCTGGGGCGGTGTGTCACAGCATCATCGGACTGAGCTTGTTGTCATTGTAGGCAATCTCAACGTTGTGCGTTACAGGGAAGACACCCTCCTCCCTCATGTGGTACCCTTCCTGCAGGCTCATCCTGATATGACAATGTCACCAGCCAGCCATACTGCTCGTTCTGTGTGTGATTTCCTGCAAGACAGGAATGTCAGTGTTCTGCCATGGCCAGCGAGCCCGGATCTCAATCCCATTGAGCATGTCTGGGACCTGTTGGATCGGAGGGTGAGGGCTAGGGCCATTCCCCCCAGAAATGTCTGGGAACTTGTAGTTGCCTTGGTGGAAGAGTGGGGTAACATCTCACAGCAAGAACTGGCAAATCTGGAGCAGTCCATGAGGAGGAGATGCACAGCAGTGCTTAATGCAGCTGGTGGCCACATCAGACACTTATTTTTGATTTTGACCCTCCCTTTGTTCAGGGACACATTATTCAATTTCTGTTAGTCACATGTCTGTGGAACTTGTTCAGTTTATGTCATGTCTCAGTTGTTGAATCTTGTTTTGTTCATACAAATATTTACACATGTTAAGTTTGCTGGAAATAAACAGTTAACAGTGAGAGAACATTTCTTTTTTTTCTGAGTTTATATCGCCAGATATGTTTCTAAGAAAGAGGGAAAGGACTTACTTTAGGAGAGTATTTTTCCCCAGATGGCTTGTTGCTTCCAACAGTTTCTGTGGAGATGACCTTTTCCATGCTTGGTTTGACCTCTGTTGCATCTCTGATCTCTTCCTCTTTCACCTCCACCGATGGTCCCTCCATCCCCTCCTCCTTCACTCCATCCCCCTCTACTGCTGGATTGCTACCTTGCTCTTTTACCTTCTCTGGAGCGCCTGCCTTCTTCTCTTCAAGAGCTGTATCAGCTGTACAGGCAAGAAACAGACCTATTTAGCAGCTATAAACCAGACCTGGGTTCAAATACGCTTAAAATCTTTCAAATACTTTGAGTGTTTGCTTTAGCCTGCCTGGAATGCAATTAAGCACAGATAGTCTTAAAATAATTCAAATAGTGCTTGAACCCAGGTCTGGTTCCAACTCAGTGATATCGTCTTCCATATGCATCTCAAGAGCGGTGTGACTCTGGTATTAGATTAGTATAATCCAGGTATTAATATGGATAATGTAATTAGGTCTGAAGGTAAACAGATGCTTTTGAAATGTAATTTACGATGATCTTAATCAAGTGCCCATGTTCGCTTCCCCACAGGTCCAATATCTCAATTTCAATCGCTCTCACCCACCCACGCACACACCCGTCCTTCCTCACCGGGTGGTGGTACAGTGTATATAACCCCATCCTCCTGTAGGTGCAGCAGCGCGGTGCTGACGGAGGGCCCCAGCTCTCTGACGGCCCGGTTCTGTCTGGCATCCAGCCTCAGCAGACCCTCATCCTCCCCAAACAACACCCGGGACAGGTGGGATGCCACAGGGCTGGAGGGCCGCGTGGCCGCCTGGGAGCGGGCCGGGGAGCGCAGTGGTGAGTTGAAGGCGCTGCCGATCTCCGAGGCGGTGTCGGTGCTCTCGTTGCTGGGTGTGGGCGAGGGCTGGGAGGCGGCTGTGATCACGATGCCCCCAGTGCGGCCCTCCGTACGGACGGAGAGGGGCGTGGCCAGAGAGTCCTTCCTCTGGACTTCCTTCTTGAGTTTCTCGGCCAGGACGCCGAGTGCCAGCTTGGTCTCTACGCCGCTGCCTCCCCCGACACGGCCTGTACGGGAACGCAGCACCCCTTTACGCCTGAACCTAGACACACAAATACACGGACAAATGCACAAACATAACCAATACATTTCAAGCACTCCAATTGCTTGGAAGAGAACATTTTGATCCTAGATCAGCCCTCCTACACTGAGACGCTTTGTGAATACAGGCCCATGTGATGTGAAGGAGCTGACCTGGTTGGTGTGCCAAGCTCTTCCTCCTCTTCATCCTCATAGTCATCGTCATCAGAGTAGGGGGGCTGGGGCGCACCGGGCACCCGGGGACGACCCACCCCTGTCGCAAGGTCCTCATCCTCCTGTCAGAGAACAATCAGCGACCTTGCCAAGGCAAACATACAGTATTGGCTTCGAGTCAAATCCTAACTTGAGATAGGAGTATGTAAGTCAAGACTGTTGTAAAAATCATCATGCATTAGAGATTTGTATGGAAATGTTGAGTTGTCACATCAAAACCCGTCCCCCCGACCTGCATGGGGGACTTGGCGTAGTTGTGGTTGTCCAAGAAGGCTGGTAGGCGAGGGACGATGGGGCTGGTGATAGGCTGGGAGGTCACCGCTCCCCCCAATGGGGCAGCTGGCTTCCCCATGGCTTTCCCCTTGCCTGAGGAGCTCGGGACCAATTGGGACTGGGCTGCTGTGTCTGCACAACAGGGGAACACATGGTCAGAGTCCATGAATGTCAATGTACCAGTTGAAGAACATCATACCCTGCAACAGGTAGCATCCCAAATGACACCCTATTCCATATATTGTGCATTACTTTTGACAGGGCCCTGGGCAAAGGTAGTGGACAATAAAGGCAATAGGGTGACTCATAAGACTCACATTCTCATGTCTATAAAGATAATCAACATTGGGGAGGTTCAGAGCTGAATTTAATACTTGTGGGAGGAGTCTGCTCAGCCCCCTGTGATGTAACAGGTTGAGTGTCCGCCTCTTCTTTTTTGATAGTAGGGGGTGTGTCGTCTGAGGGGGAGGAGTCTGGCTTCTTCCTGTCCTGTACAAGCTCTGGCTGGGTGACCCGGATCAGCTGGGGAACAGGTCACACTCATATCAAGTCAATCAGACAGACATTGTGCATGTCTGTATATCTGTGTGTATGCGTCTATGGGTGCATTCATTTTAGCTAACCAAGGGCACCAGGCAAGCTAATGCACCCACAGACACATATAAACAGATATACAGACACGCACAGTCTCACTGGGCGGTATCAGTGGGCTCCGTTGTGTGTCCAGATCTACTGTAGCCACTCCAGAACCGTTTGATAGTTATAATTTCACACACACTTTAATCATTTTACAGGCACTCTTACCCAGAGCAATGAAGGTTAAGTGCCTTACTCAAGGGCACATTGACAGATTTGTTTTACCTAGTCGGCTCAGGGATATAAACCTTTCGGTTACTGGACCAACACTCTGAACCGCTAGGCTCCCTGCCACCATGCGCTCACACACGCACACACCCCTGTGTCTCCTGACCTGCTGTAGACCCTCCAGTACCATCTGTCTGTTCCTCTTCAGGATCTCCAGTTTTGACTCATACTTCACCCTGCGGTCCGGAACCACTGCCATCAGGTTGAAGCGGATATCATGGTAGGGCTCTCTGGGAGGGGCGAGAAAAGTGTGTGTGAGAGAGAGCTAGAGTCTGAACATCTCATTCAGTGTTACTGAGGCAGGAGATTGGCCCCTGACTCACCCAGCCGTGGCCAAGCCAATCCTCTCCATAATGACCCGCCGTGCCTTATCCGTCCACTCCTCCTCCTCTCCCCATGGCCCTGAGAGAAAATTAAAGTGTTTACAATTGACCCCCCCTCTAAAAACTGCTTTATAGAGCCCATGAGGTCACTGGAATGTACACCTAGTGTCTGTCCCAAATGGCACCCTATGCCCTATATAATGCACAAATTGACCCTAGCCCTAGCAGAACTGGCCAAGAGTAGTGCACTATACCTGGAATAGGGTAGCATTTGGGAAACAGCCATTGTAGTCTAACAGTAGTCCTCAGGCGTTATATTGTTATATTATAAAGCCACGCTGTAGATTAGAGAAGTCAAGGTGCTTTGAAGGCGCCAGGCTGTCTCAACGTGAGTTAGTGGTACAATGCTGCTTCTCTAAGTCCATCACAGTTTGCAGTTCTTACCGTGGTCAATGGGGTACGCCTTGAGGCCGTCTAGCTCAAACAAGCGGTCTTTGATGGGCACGTAGCTGACAAAGTGGAATGCTTCCATGGTCCGCACGGCGCTAATCCCGTTCTGCTTTTCCGGCAGGTGCCTGGGCTCCGGTCTCCATGGAAAGAGAAGGAAGAGGTGTGAGAATTGGACAGAGCTGAACGTCACTGGTAGCCCTTTCCATTCACTGCCCGCAACCTTGTTCTGTACACCTCCAAAACAAAGGTCATGTGGTTTGGTAAGAAGATTGCTCCTCTCCCCATAGGTGTGATTACTACCTTTGAGGGTTTTGAGCTTGAGGTAGTCACATCATACAAGTATTTGGGAGTATGGCTAGACGGTACACTGTCCTTCTCTCGGCACATATCAAAGCTGCAGGGTAAAGTTAAATCTAGACCTGGTTCCCTCAATCATCTGCCAAACTAACCCTGATTCAGATGACCATCCTACCCATGCTAGATTACAGAGACATAATTTATAGATCAGCAGGTAAGGGTGCTCGCAAGCAGCTAGATGTTCTTTACCATTCGGCCATCAGATTTGCCACCAATGCTCCTTATAGGACACATCACTGCACTCTATACTCCTCTGTAAACTGGTCATCTCTATATACCCGTCGCAAGACCTACCGGATGATGCTTATTTATAAAACCCTCTTAGGCCTCACTCCCCCCATCTGAGATATCTACTGCAGCCCTCATTCTCCACACAAAACATCCATTCTGCCAGTCACATTCTGTTAAAGGTCCCCAAAGCACACACATCCCTGGGTCGCTCATCTTTTCAGTTCGCTGCAGCTAGCGACTGGAACGAGCTGCAGCAAACACTCAAACTGGACAGTTGTATCTCAATCTCTTCATTCAAAGACTCAATCATGGACACTTACTGACAGTTGTGGCTGCTTTGCGTGATGTATTGTTGTCTCTACCTTCTTGCCCTTGGTGCTGTTGTCTGTGCCCAATAATGTTTGTACCTTGTGCTGCTGCCATGTTGTGTTACTAACATGTTGTCATGTGTTGCTGCCATGCTATGTTGTTGTCTTAGGTCTATATAGTGGTGTGTTTTGTCCTAGATTTTTATTATTATTCTTTTAATCCCAGCCCCCGTAGGAGGCCTTCTGCCTTTTGGTAGGCCGTCATTGTAAATACGAATTTGTTCTTAACTGACTGACCTAGTTAAATAGAAAAATAAATGCAATACCAGTCAATCATGGTGGCAGTGCCACATTTGTATACAGCAGGGTTCTATTCGTCAGTGCACAGCATAGCAAAACATTTTGCAATGAAAGATGAAAACAATCGTTTCTTATTGGACAAGTTCAGGTAGGTCATTTCCTGTTTCAGTCTTTTCTTACGTGCCTAGTGAATAAAACCTAGTACTAGACCCAGAATGAAGGGGCATACACAATAGGGAGGGACAGGTGCAACAGTGCCTCCTACCTGGCATGGCTGTTGTGTGCTTTAGCCAGCTCTGGGGCATTTCCAATGGCGTAGCCTTTACTCTGAAAGAACATAAAATGCCATCATGTAAAATTGATTAATCACGACACCACAGTAAAAATTGGAGAGAGGTGTGTGGTGTGTGTACACCTCACCTCTGGGCCGAAGCCTTTAGTGAAAGTCTTCATGCGACTGAGGGTAGTGCCCAACTCAACCCCACTACAGTTCAGGAGCACACTCAGAAGTGCATGGGTGGCGCAGGAGTTTGGGATCAGCTGGACACAAAAATAATAACTGAAAGTAACTCAATGGCATAAAAAGAAAAACAATGCCTTCCTAGGACACCGTCGGCACAGCAGGAAATGACGGAATGCACCACTTTCTGACAACAATATACAGCATCATCGGAAAGTATTCATACCCCTTGACAAGTCCACATTTTGTTACAGCCTTACTCTAAAAAAAATATATATTTTTTATTATCCTCAGCAATCTACACACAATACCCCATAAATCCAAAGCGAAAACATTTTTACTAATTTATACAAAATTTCAAAAAACATTTCAGAGCCTTTGCTATGAGACTCAAAATTGAGCTCAGGTGCATATTGTTTCCACTGATCATCCTTTAGATATACAACTTGATTTGAGTACACATGTTGTAAATTCAATATGATTTGGAAAGGAACACACCAGTCTATATAAAACGTCCTACAGATCACAGTGAATATAAAAGGAAAAACCAAGCCATGGAAGTCAAAGGAATTGTCCGTAAAGTGCAGAGACCGTACTGTGTCAAGGCACAGATCTGGGGAAGGGTACCAGAACATTTCTGCAGTCCTGAAGGTCCCCAAGAACACAATGTCCTCCATCATTCTTCCTCGAGCTAGCGGTCTGGCCAAACTGAGCAATTTGGGAGAAGGGCCTTAGTCAGGGAGGTGACCAAGAATGGGATGGTCACTGAAAGAGCTCCAGAGTTCCTCTGTGGAGATGGGAGAACCTTCCAGAAGGACAACCATCTATGCAGAACTCCACCAATCAGGCCTTTATGGTAGAGTGGCCAGATGGAAGCCATGCCTCAGTAAAAGGCACCTAACTCACTTGGAGTTTGCCAACAGGCACCTAAAGACTCTCAGACCATGAGAAACAAGATTCTCTGGTCTGATGAAACTAAGATTGAACGTCACTTCTGGAGGAAACCTGGCACCATCCCTACGGTGAAGTATGGTGGTGGCAGTATCATGCTGTGGGGATGTTTTCCAGCAGCAGGGACAGTGAGACTAGTCAGGATTGAGGCAAAGATGAACGGAGAAAAGTACAGAGAGATCCTTTAAGAAAACCTGGCTTTGGGACAAGTCTCTGAATGTCCTTGAGTGGCCCAGCCAGAGCCTGGACTTGAACCCAATCGAACATCTTTGGAGAGACCTGAAAATAGCTGTGTCGCAACACTCCCCATCCAACCTGGCAGAGCTTGAGAGGATCTGCAGAGAAGAATGGGAGAAACTCCCCAAATACAGGTGCGCCAAGCTTGTAGCGTCATACCCAAGAAGACTGGAGGCTGTAATCGCTGCCAAAGGTGCTTCAACAAAGCACTGAGTAAAGGGTATGAATACTTATGTAAGTTTTTTTTTAAATAAATTACCAAAAATGTCTAAAATTTTCCTGTTCCTGTTTCTGCTTTGTCATTATGGGTTATTGTGTGTAGATTGATGAGGAAAACATTTTGTTTTATACATTTTAGAATAAGGCTGTAACCTACCAAAATGTGGAAAAAGTCAGGGGGTCTGATAACTTCCCGAAAGCACTGTAGCCTCCATGCATTCAAATATGTATTAAGGCAAACTGACTGCCCTGAACCGTAGAGTGTAGTCAAGGATTAAACAGACTCACCTGGTGGGCAAAGAACATGTCATTAACAATGTCATCATCAATGACAGAGGTCTCATCCACCAAAGTGGAGACTTTCCTCCTAGACCTTCGCTCCTCGATCCACTTGAACAGGAAGATGAAGCCATACACAGGGCTGGGGGGGGGGGGGTGATAGGAGTTAGTCAACAGACAGCGGTCCACAGATTTGGGTCTCTCACACAGTGGGGTTCATTTACATTAGTAAGGCTTTCAAAGAGGTTGTCAGTGTGAAATAGGGCTCTGGTCAAAAGTAGTGCACTATGTAGGGAATAGGTAGCCCTTGATCTTGAGTAAGTTCCATTACACATACCAATAATGCTACATTTACATGGTACACGGTAGACAGCAAACCAGATGTCTGTTTTCAATGACAGCATGACGGTAAATGCTGTCGAGGCTGGCAGTGAATGCTGGAGTTCAAATATCTGCCATAGCTTTGTTTTCTACCGGATGTTTGTTTACTGAAATCACCATAGCAACATACTGATTTTTATAACTGAACCAAGATAGACCACAGCCCGTTGTTTCAAATGGGAACAAATTAGTCATACTAGGCAGAAAAAGCAAAGAGCTGGTCAGAGCCAAGTACAAGCTGCCGTTGGGGAATGCCTACTTTGAAGTGCATGTGCGCAATAACTCAATTCACCTTTGCACTCCGAAACAAAAAATAAATAAAAATAGGGAACTTTAGCAAAGGGTCTACAAAATGTAAAGCAAAGTCTACAAAAAGTTGTCCTCTCTGTTCATAACAGATTCTAGTTTTGGGAAGAAAACTGTATGGAGAGCAAATGTTCCATTGATGAGAAAATTTGCAGGATGTCGGCCAAAAGCCATCTCGTTCCAGCTTCTCCAACTGCGGGACACTTCGCTTCCTCTCACTATTTGGTAGTGAGTGGAAACGCCAAGAGGATGCTTCACATCTATACATCCGGTGAAATATGTCTCACTGCTCTATCTGTGCCGGATTGCTTATGCAGTCACCCTATTTCTTGCCCCGCTATGCTGACTTGTATGACGGTTTTTGCATCCCACATCTAAACACAGCATAAGTCATTGTACAAACGCATCTTCTGTACAAGTGAGTTTTGTTAAGATGCACAGTCTGAACAATTCATCCCAAAGGTGTTCGATGGAGTTGAGGTCAGGGCTCTGTGCAGGCCAATCAAGTTCTTCCACAGTGATCGACAAACCACTTCTGTATGGGCCACGCTATATGTAGGGGGGAATTGTCATTCTGAAAAAGGGAAAGGGCCTTCCCCAAACTGTTGCCACAAAGTTGGAAGCATAGAATCATCTAGAATGCCATTGCATGCTGTAGCATTAAGGTTTCCTTTCACTGGAACGAAGGGGCCTTGCCCAAACCATGAAAAACAGCCTCAGACCATTACTCATCCTCCACCAGATTTTACAGCTGGCACTATGCAATGGGGCAGGTAGCGTTTTCCTGGCATCCGCCAAAACCAAATTTGTTCGATGGACTGCCAAATGGTGAGGCATGATCCATCACTCCAGAGAACGCATTTCCACTGCTCCAGAGTCCAATGGTGGCGAGCTTAAAACCACTCCAGCCGAGGCTTGGCATTGCCCATGGTGATCTTAGGCTTGTGTGTGGCTGCTTGGCCATGGAAACCCCATTTCATGAAGCTACCGACAAACAGTTATTGTGCTGACGTTGCTTCCAGAGGCAGTTTGGAAATTGATAGTGAGTGTTGCAACAGAGGGCAGATGTTTATTACGCGCTACAGAACTCAGAGGTCCCGTTTTGTGATCTTGTGTGACCTACGACTTCACGGCTCCTAGACGTTTCCACTTCACAATAAGGGCACTTACAGTTTGACCGGGGCAGCTCTAGCAAGGCAGAAATTTGATGACCTGACTTGTTGGAAAGGTGGCATCCTACGAGGTTGCCACATTGAAAGTCACAGAGTTCTTCGGTTAGGACATTTATACTGCCAATGTTTGTCTATGGCAATTGCATGGCTGTGTGCATGATTTTATACACCTGAAATAACCGAATCCACTCATTTGCAGAGGTGTCCACATATATTTTAGTATATACAGTTGAAGTCGGAAGTTTACATACACCTTAACCAATTGCATTTAAACTCAGTTTCACAATTCCTGACATTTAATCCTAGTAAAAATGCCCCGTCTTAGGATCACCACTTTATTTTAAGAATGTGAAATGTCAGAATAATAGTGGAGAATTATTTCAGCTTTTATTTCTTTCATCACATTCCCAGTGGGTCAGAAGTTTACATACACTCAATTAGTATTTGGTAGCATTAACTTTAAATTGTTTTAACTTGGGTCAAACGTTTCAGGTAGCTTTCCACAAGCTTCCCACAATAAGTTGGGTAAATGTTGGCCCATTCCTCCTGACAGAGCTGGTGTAACTGAGTCAGGTTTGTAGGCCTCCTTGCTCACACACACTTTTTCAGTTCTGCCTACAAATTTTCTATAGGATTGAGGTCAGGGCTTTGTGATGGCCACTCCAATACCTTGACTTTGTTGTCCTTAAGCCATTTTGTCACCACTTTGGAAGTATACTTGGGGTCATTATCCATTTGGAAGACCCATTTGCGACCAAGCTTTAACTTCTTGACTGATGTCTTGAGATGTTGCTTAAATAGATCCACATAATTTTCCTACCTCATGAAGCCATCTATTTTGTGAAGCGCACCAGTCCCTCTTGCAGCAAAGCACCCCCACAACATGATGCTGCCACCTCCGTGCTTCACGGTTGGGATGATGTTCTTTGGCTTGCAAGCCCCCTTTTTCCTCCAAACATATCGATGGTCATTATGGCCAAACATTTATATTTTTGTTTCATCAGACCAGAGGACATTTCTCCAAAAAGTACAATCTTTGTCCCTATGTGCAGTTGCAAGCCATAGTCTGGATTTTTTTATGGCGGTTTTGGAGCAGTGGCTTCTTCCTTGCAGAGCGGCCTTTCAGGTTATGTCGATTTAGGACTCGTTTTTCTGTGGATATAGATACTTTTGTACCTGTTTCATCCAGCATCTTCACAAGGTCATTTGCTGTTGTTCTGGGATTGATTTGCACTTTTTGCACCAAAGTACATTCATCTCTAGGAGACAGAACGCATCTCCTTCCTGAGCGGTATGACGGCAGCGTGGTCCCATGGTGTTTATACTTGCGTACTATTGTTTGTACAGATGAACGTGGTACCTTCAGCCATTTGGAAATTGCTCCCAATGACGAACTAGACTTGTGAAGGTCTACAATTTTTTTTCTGAGGTCTTGGCTGATTTCTTTTGATTTTCCCATGATGTCAAGCAAAGAGGCACTGAGGACCAAAAAAGGCCGATACCGATTCATCGGCCACTTTTTATTCTTTACATATTTGTAATAATGACAATTACAACAAGAATGAATGAACACTTATTTTAGCTTAATATAATACATCAATAAAATCTATGTATTCTCAAATAATGAAACATGTTCACTTTGGTTTAAATAATGCAAAAACTAATTGTTGGAGAAGAAAGTAAAAGTGGAATATGTGCCATGTAAAAAAGCTAACGTTTAAGTTCCTTGCTCAGAACATATGAAAGCTGGTGGCTCCTTTTAACATGGGGTCTTCAATATTCCCAGGTAAGAAGTTTTAGTTTGTGGTTATTATAGGACTATTTCTCTCTATACCATTTGTATTTCATATACCTTTAACTATTGGATGTTCTAATAGGTACTTTAGTATTGTCAGCCTAATCTCGGGTGTTCATAGGCTTGAAGTCATAAACAGCACAATGCTGGAAGCAGAGCGAATTGCTGCTGGCGAATGCTCCTGCATTTGTGTGGTGTTTGAATGAGTGCTTACGAGCCTGCTGCTGCCTACCACCGCTCAGTCAGACTGCTCTTTCAAATCAGACTTAATCATAATAACACAAATACAAGCCTTAGGTCATTAATGATAACTTGTTCTCAACTAGCCTACCTGGTTAAATAAAGGTTAAATAAAATAAATGAATATGGTCAAATCCGGAAACTATCATTTCGAAAACAAAACGTTTATTTTTTTCTGTGAAATACGGAACCGTTCCGTATTTTATCTAACGGATGGCATCCCTAAGTCTAAATATTGCTGTATGTCATAATTATGTACAATTCTGGCAAATTAATTAGTTTTGTTAGATAGAAATGGTCTTCAGACAGTTCACAACGAGCCAGGTGGCCCAAACTGCTGCATATAACCTGACTCTGCTTGCACAGAATGCAAGAGAAGTGACACAATTTCCCTAGTTAAAAGAAACTTGTGTTACAAGGCAATATTAACTAAATATGCAGGTTTAAAAATATATACTTATGTATTGATTTTTAAGAAAGGCATTGATGTTTATGGTTAGGTACACATTGGTGCAATGACAGTGCTTTTTTTCGCGAATACGCTTGTTAAATCACCCATTTGGTGAAGTAGGCTGTGATTCAATGATAAATTAACAGGCACGGCATCGATTATATGCAACGCAGGACAAGCTAGATAAACTAGTAATATCATTAACCATGTGTAGTTAACTAGTGATTATGTTAAGATTGATTGTTTTTTATAAGATAAGTTTAATGCTAGTTAGCACCTTAACTTGGCTCCTTGCTGCACTCGCATAATAGGTAGTCAGCCTGCCACGCAGTCTCCTCGTGGAGTGCAATGTAATCGGCCATAATCGGTGTCCAAAAATGCTGATTACCGATTGTTATGAAAACTTGAAAATCGGCCCTAATTAAAATCGGCCATTCCGTTTAGTCGGTCGACCTCTAGTTTAAAGGCACAGTCAACTTATTGTATGTAAACTTCTGACCCACTGGAATTGTGATACAGTGATTTTGATAAGTGAAATAATCTGTCTAAACAATTGTTGGAAAAATTACTCGTGGCATGCAAAAAAACGATAAGTTTGTTAACAAGAATTTTGTGGAGTGGTTGAAAAACTTGTTTTAATTACTCCAACCTAAGTGTATGTAAACTTCCGACTTCAATTGTATAGTGTCTTTCATATTAGCAACAAATAACTTTCAAAAAATAAAACTATAAATTGAAACACCTTTATAGGGTTAGTGTTCCTACGCAGCAATGTTACAGCACGTGTTTACGGAATACAGAGGGACCACCTGTGTTAGCTATCTATCTAGATAACTCTGAAACACCTGTGTGTAATGGAAGAAGGCCGCCAGAAACGTGTTGTCACTGAAAAATACTGTTGACTATAATGTCAGTTAAAACACTGTGTATTTTGCATTTGTGAAATTAAAGTAGAGGGCTTTATGTTTCTATAAACGTACCACAACTGTGTATCAATTCACGTTTAAATGGAGTATTTGGCTGTTTTGGCAGACAGAGCCAGCCTACCTCTGAAAATAACATAAGGGTATAACGATAGGCTCCTTAAGAATACATCTTTGGCTAGAGAATAGGGTGCCATTTCAGATAGTGACAGTAGCCGGATTAGCATGACTCCATACCTTGGACACTTGCTTTGTAGGTCGTATATCTCCTCTACCTGGACCCCCTTCACACCTACATTATAAACACACATGCAAAACACACAAAGGGATGCTCAAAGTATGTGCTGTTCAAACTTATCTAGTACATGTTACTTTAACAACCAGCCTGTCAAATCAACTCACCAAAATCCTCCACCAAGAGCGTGAACAGCCCTGCAAACACCATAGAAAACCCACACGTTAATGAAGCGTTTAACACTATGGCATCGACCATAGAGATTATTATTCTTCCTTGTGCAACTGGCTAAGGAACAATATAGCTATTAACGTTAGCTGTGGTAATGACATACGACTATAACGTTAATTGCTATTATTAAACGTGTTGATGTGTTTAGTGACAGTAAAACATAGATTATAAAACATTTCGATTACAGATTAGATTTGATAACGAATTGGTTAATGTTAGCTAGCGTTAGCTTCTTACCCGGGTCACTCTCGAGCTCCAGCCACCCTTTGTTCATTTTTGCATGTACACACAGTCAATCGATATTACATCTAGTCCGCCAGTCCATATTTATAGAATCACTACATATAGTTTATCCAATTAGCTAACGGAAGGAAGAAAAATGCACTTCTAAAACGTCGTAGCTAGTTGAGAGATAAACACAAAAGAATGACAGCTCGGACGCCTGAAATCTACGTAATTTAGATGCGACTTCGATAGAGTCGCGTTCAAGAGGGTTTCCACTAGATAGCCGACCTAAAATTGCTCTATTATACAAATTCGTGAAAACAAATGTGCTTTTTGGTCTTAATATAAGATCAGGGTCAGGTATACGGTTAACGGTGTGGTTAGGTTTAAAATCAGATACATTTTAGAAATAGACGGGGTTTTGACAAAAACAGTACAATGGGAAACTAGCCATAATATGACTTTGTGGCTGTGGTAACTAGTGACGACCGTCATTCAATCCATTTATCCAGCAGATGGCGCCATAATATACTTTCTCGTGGTGTGCATTTATAGGCAAATTACATAAATGCTCTAATTACTATGCTATTATCATTGAGTCAATTATTTCGTGTTGCTGAGTACAACACAAACTTAAATAAAATATGAATTTTGGGCCCTGCCTGAAAGCTGTTTTGGGCTGCTTTTAAACCGTTTTGGGGAATTCGAGTGTTCCTCCGGAACTATGTTCTGGCGTGTTGTTTTTCCATGCGTGCAGGGAACATTGTTACTGTTACCCTTGAAGAAACTGTGAGGGGGGAATCAAAAAATAGCTAGCTACACTGTTTATTAAAAAAAAGAGTAATCATTAACATATCGTCACTATTTCCTAAGGGAATGCAAAATGTAAGTACATAGTTTGGCACCTTTTTGTTTCGAATTTAACCTGTTTTTCAGTAACATAAGGGGCTTTCTAGATTAGCCATCCCCTGGACAATAGACGTTGGCTGAAAACAGCGATTTGTATGCTAACATGATGCTAGCTCACTAACAACAAGCTAGCTGCTCAATCACGCACGAACTAGCTGCTATCTGGCTGTATTTAGTACGACTTGTTTGTTCATATTCATAGAAATCGTTCAGATTTAGCTAGCTAACTAATTGTGGCAAAACAAAAGATAGTAGATAATCTGGTTATAGCTATCGCGGTAGCTAGTTTACCCAGCCTTAGAATAATACTGTCTTTTGAATGGGCACGGTAGCTAGTGCTAACGTTAGCTAACTAGCTATTTCTTAGCAGTGTTCCAACCCAGATTAGCGTTAAAAAAACAGTATCTGATTTGCTTGCTAATATTCGTAGATATATACATTTTTTA
The DNA here is from genome assembly GCF_036934945.1 of Oncorhynchus masou masou. NCBI lineage: Eukaryota > Metazoa > Chordata > Actinopteri > Salmoniformes > Salmonidae > Oncorhynchus > Oncorhynchus masou. The sequence continues at coordinate 20,122,543 of NC_088217.1, read as the reverse complement.
TAATGTTGATGTTCGCTAACGAATAACATATTAAACGTTAGGAGGGTGGGTACAGAAAACAAGTAAGCCAGGTATCGGCTACCTATTTATGGCTGTTCGTCATAGCTACTTACAGAAGCTAGAGTTGGATACAATATTTTGCATTTATTTAGCATGTTTATGTAACACACTTCTATATGGCTCAGTAGTAGTGTGTGGGAGAGGAAGTTATGTTTTCTTAAATCTAAATTCAAATAACACACAATTATTGCCTTGGGATCATAGTTTGATATGCAGGAGGAGAGGTATTATTACATGCTGCTCAGTGTAGTGGCCATACAGTTGATATTTTGTAAGCAGCTGTGCAGGAATGTATAAATATTTTATGCTGGACATGCATGTATTATTGAAAACCTTATAATGTATCGGCTGACTATCTGGGTTCACCATGGATACAGATCACAAAGAAACTGAATGTTGAGATTCTTGAGTTTGAGAGGCAGGCGGCGATCTGTGATTCTGACTGTGTTCAATGCTGCAGCTTTCTTCCTCTGTCAGATTTGACACTATATTTTGTTTTTTAACACAAGGTTTTCACCTCCAGTGTTCTCTCAATCAGCTCTGGGCCCCTATCCACAAAGCTGGTCTATGATCAGTTTAGCCTTTTATATAATAATTTATGAACAGTGGGAATCTGATCCTAGATCAGCACTCCTACTGTGAGTCGCTCTTTTATTTAGTTTTTAACTTCATTTTACTAGGCAAGTCAGTTAAGAACAAATTCTTATTTTCAATGACTGCCTAGGAACAGTGGGTTAACTGCCTGTTCAGGGGCAGAACGACAGATTTTGTACATTGTCAACTCAGAGATTTGAACTTGCAACCTTTCGGTTACTAGTCCAATGCTCTAACCACTAGGCTAACCTGCCGAATACAGTCCCTGTTAGCCTACATAGAAAACCTGAATAACACAGCTAGTGAGATAGATATAGGCAATTCCACGTTAACATACTTATGATTTGACTCATTTGTCACTTTAAAATGCATGCAAACAAAAGCCACTGATTTTAAGTTTAACAAATCATACAACTTCTCTACTGTGTTGTCCAAACTTGTGAAACATAGACGTCTATGATTGGTTCAGATTCGGTCTGGTCAGGGCTGACACCAGATTTCAACTACTTTTCAGAATGCTTGTTACAGTACATTTACATTTAAGTCATTTAGCAGACGCTCTTATCCAGAGCGACTTACAAATTGGTGAATTCACCTTCTGACATCCAGTGGAACAGCCACTTTACAATAGTGCATCTAAATCATTAAGGGGGGGGGGGGGTAAATGGAATGAGGGTAGGTGACATTAATTACAAGAATTACAAGGCACAAAGCAATGTTTCTTAAACTTACTGAAGGCAAATCATTTATCCCCAACTAAATACAAGTGTTGATTTTAGTTGACAGGGGTCTTTACTTCAACATTGTGTTTCTAATATCTTAAATAAAATACATATTTAAGTAAAGTGTCATCTCTGCATTATACAAGCCTCCTTTTATGGTTTCTAGAAATATTTGCAAATGTATTGAAAATGAAATACAGAAATATCTCTGTTTATATGACTATTCACACCCTTGAGTCAATACATGTTAGAATCACCTTTGGCAGTGATTACAACTGCACACCTGGATTGTACAACATTTACACATTGCTCTTTTTAAAATTCTTAAATCTGGTTGTTGCTCATTTCTAGACAGCCATTTTCAAGTCTTGCCATTAATTTTCAAGCAGATTTAAGTCAACTGTAACTAGGCCACTCAGGAACATTCAGCGTCGTCTTGGTAAGCAACTCCAGTGTATATTTAGCCTTGTGTTTTAGGCTATTGCCCTGCTGAAAGGTACATTTGTCTGTTGGAAAGCAGACTGATCAAGGTTTTCCTCAAGGATGTTGCCTGTGCTTAGCTCTATTCCATTTATTTTTATCCCAAAAAAAGTCCCTTGTCCTTGCTGATGACAAGCATACCCATAACATGATGCAGCCACCACCAGACTTGAAAATATGTGGAGTGGTTACTCCTTGATGTGTTGTGTTGGATTTGCCTCCCAAACATAATGCTTTGTATTCAGGACATAAAGTTAATTTCTATGCCACATTTATTGCTGTTTTTTTAAATATATTGCAAACAGGATGCATGTTTTGAAATATTTTTATTCCATACAAGCTTTCTTTTCACTCTGTCATTTAGGTTAGGTATTGTTGAGTAACTACAATGTTGTTGATCAATCCTCTGTTTTCTCCTATCACAGCCATTAAACTCTAACTGTTTTAATAAAGTCACCATTGGCCTCAGTGAAATCCAAGAGCGGTTTCCAGGGTCTGTAGTGAGTTAGGAAGGACCCCTGTATCTTTGTACTAACTGAGTGTATTGCTACACTATCCAAAGTGTAATTAATTGACCTCACCATGCTCAAAGGGATATTCATTGTCTGCTTTTTATTTTATTTTTACCCATCTACCAATAGGTGCCCTTCTTTGCGAGCCATTGGAAAACCTCCCTGTTTTTTTGGTTGAACCTGTGTTAGAAATTCACTGCTTGACTGAGGGACCTTACAATTATTTGTATGTGTGGGGTACAGAGATCAGGTAGTCATTCAAAAATCATGTTAAATACTATTACGGCACACAGAGTGAGTCCATGCAACTTATGTGACTTGTTAATCAGCTTTTTACTCCTGAACTTATTTCGGCTTATCATGACGCTGGGTTTGAATACTTATTGCAGTGTTTCCCAAACTCTGTTCACGGGACTCCATGAGGTGCACGTTTTGTTTTTTGCTCGGGCACTACACAGACAATTCAAATAATCAAAGTTTAAAGATTAGTTGATTATTTGAATCAGCTGTGTAGTACTGGGGGCAAAACCAAAACGTGCACCCTTAGTGTTTCCAAACTCAGTCCTCGGGAACCCAAACTTATTGACTCAAGACATTTCAGCTTTTCCTTTTGAATTCATTTGTAAAAATGTTGAAAAACATAATTTCACTTTCACGTTATGGGGTATTGTGTGTAGGTCAGTGACACAAAATCTAAATGTAATCCATTTTAAATTCAGGTTATAACAAAATGTGGAAGAATTTAGGAGGTGTGAATTCTTTCTGAAGGCTCGGTAGTTTGCCCGTCAACTCTTATGACCAAGTATGAGCCTTGCCAAGTATGCTACTCCACACATTTATAAGAGACATGGCATAAAATATCTAATTTCTAGCTTTGCAGCACACTCTGCGTCTTTCATTAATAGGAGAAAGGTAGACTTAAAGTGCGTGAGAGAATGTCTGTCTTGCATGTGTGGGCGGGATCTGTGACACTCGGACCTGACACAGTCGTTTCATAACCATCTGAAGGAACCGTTTCGGACCTGCCCTGAGACTGTATGTAGGCTTTTGTATGTGAGTGAGGTGAGAGAAAGGGGCAGAGAGACCATGCTCTGTGTGTCTATTGGGTTAGCCTGTTCAAGGGAAGGCACAGCCTGAGTGGCGATGGCCAGTTATGTAACTTAGGTCTTATGTAATTGGCCAGCTCGCTCACGCTCTCTCTGTCTCTCGCTCACACACATAAATACACACACACACACAAGCTCCTTTTACTCTTTTCTCTCTGACTCTTTGCGAATGCAAGCTTTCGGAGAGGCAGAGTAAAATGATGACAGTTTATAATTCACTGTATTGTTCTATTGCAAGCACTTCTCTGTCTTAGATAACGAAAGTGAAAATGAAACCATGTGATTGATAACGATCTACTTGCTGATGTGATTTATGTTATCATGCTTTTGTTGTTTTTCCACATTTTCGTTCTATTTTCCAACCCCCAACAAGACAGCCCACTTCACAACAATAAACTCTGCACATTTTGCCAAGCTTAAAGAAAGTTCGCCAAAATTACATATTTGTTTCCTTACCCTGAATTGGCCTAGGTCACCTATCCCTTTAAATGGGGTCTCTGCTTTGTTGTTTGACATAATGGCTAAAGCGGTGTGTGCTCTATTTGATTGCAGGTACCCCAAGTGAGGATGTGTAGGTAATGCTCTGTGGGACGCCATGTCTGAAGAATCGATCTCAGGAAGTGACCTGGACCCCAGCGTTAACAGTGAAGAGGAGGATCTGGAAGAGGAGGAGATTGATGATGAGGGTGACAACGATGGGGATGATGAAGATGATGCAGTCGGTGAGTGGCGGGGAGAAGGTGTCACCTCCGTAGATTTGACTCTAGTTTATTACTCACAATTAATACATTCTAGAAGTCATTCTAATTCACTTTAAATACTATATCTGTTAAAGGTAGAGTAGGTGACACGTAAAGTAAACAGCACTTGTCCACTGTTGTGCTGCAGCTACCATGTTGCAGCAGAGCGAACCGTAGCCATCCACATTTGAAAATACTCTGTGCGAGTGCATCTTCTTGCATTGCGCTCAATATTCTCAGTTCATCCTGCTGCTCAGGGCAACGTCATATCGCAGAGTCTGTTTTAAAATGGTTGTACAGCAGTCTGACGCAAAACATCTTTATTTAAAATGTGAACTTATGTAGTCAACCAATCAATTACACAGTACGTGTCCCCAATGGCACCCTATTCCCTACTTTTGACCAGGCCTATGGTACCTGGTCAAAAGTAGTGCACTACAGAGGGAATAGAGTGCCATTTGGGGGACACAACAGTCAGGTAGTGAGCCAGGCACTCGGAGACAGTCTTCGGAGCCACCGTGTCCCACATTGTTACAGACGGACAGGTGTCAGCAACATGTTAGAACAGACAGAACCACAGCCAGGAGAATGCAGGTTCTGATGAATGCTGCTGGAATGAAACTTCCATCCTGGAGCTGCCTGCATCTGCTCTGAGCAACGCCTCCAAACTATGTGTTCAATCCCAAGAATGTGAGAGACTTCCAGGGGTAAGGAACACCAAGCAAGGCCCCACTAACTCTCACAGCCTGGCTGCCTAGAAGGATGGGAGACTAATGAAGACACTGGATGCATCCCAAATGGCACCCTATTCTCTTTCTAGTGCTGTACCTTTGACCAGGGCCCTAAGGGCTCTTGTAAAAAGTAGTGCACTATTAAGGAAAATAGGGTTCCATTTGGGACGCAAACACTGTATGTAACATGTCTTACTGGGTTCATACAGTAATAGCAATGAATGAACCATAGAGAAAATGATTATTTGGCTCATTAAAGAATACAAGAGTTAGGATTTAAGGACGATTTCCAAGACACATCATTAAGCCTGATCCTGGACTTAGAATGTTGTTCAATTGAGATTCTCCATTGAAAGTACCCCAGAAACTGATCAACCAATGCTTCTGTAAGGGAAAGGGGGATAATCAAGTCAGTTTTACAACTGAATGCATTCAACACCATTCAATAGTGTCCAAGGGGGATTGGAGAAAGTTCCCAACAAACAATGCTTTCCCAAAAGGGTTTGTCTATTTCTCTAACCCTATTGGCCAGTTTCCCAGACACTGATTTAATAATTAGTTGACTGATTGATGTCATTCTCTGCTCCTCTGTCCCACAGAGCGGCCAGAGAGTGGCCATGGCAGTACAGAGATGGAGACCCAGGGAGGGAGGGACTCCCCCTCAGCTACCTCACCCTCGGAAGAGCCTACCTCTGGGCCCCCTTCTCAGCCTTCCTCCAGGCCTTCCTCCCAGCCCAACTCGAGACCTGCGTCTCGATCCAAGCCCCTGTCTGGCGATGGCTCCCAGCCCCCATCCCGTCCTGAGAGCCCCAGTCAAGACAAGCCCTCTGTGGACAAAAAGCCCGCCTCCAGGCCTTCTTCTCAGCCCAACTCGAGACCTGCATCTCGCTCCCAGCCCCCGTCCCGTCCTGAGAGCCCCAGCCAGGACATCCCCCCTGCGGGCAAAAAGAAGAAACCAAGGGCCTCCAAGGCTTCAAAGTCCCAGGCCCCTTCGTCCGGTCCTGAGAGCCCCAGCCAGGACAAGACCTCTGTGGGCAAAAAGAAGAAACCAAGGGCCTCCAAGGCTTCAAAGTCCCAAGCCCCTTCGTCTGGTCCTGAGAGCCCCAGCCAGAACAAGCCCTCTGCGGGCAAAAAGAAGAAACCGAGGGTCTCCAAGTCTAAAGACCCTAAGCCTGCTAAGACCTCTAAACCAGCACACATGAGGAAGAACATCAGGTATTTGTTTGATAGGGCGGTGCCAATGTATAATGCACCCTCTTCTAACCTATCCCCCTCCTTTCCTCTGATCCTTCCTCCTTTCCTCTGATCCGTCCTCCTTTCCTCTGACCCGTCCTCCTTTCCTCTGTTCCGTCCTTCTCTCTTCTGGCCCGTCCTCCTCTCTTCTGACCCGCCCCCTCCGTCCTCCTCTCTTTTGACCCGCACCCCCCGTCCTCCTCTTCTGACCCATCCTCCTGTCTTCTGACCCGCCCCCCTCCGTCCTCCACTCTTCTGACCCGCCCCCCTCCGTCCTCCTCTCTTCTGACCCGCCCCCCTCCGTCCTCCTCTCTTCTGACCCGCCCCCTTCCGTCCTCCTCTGACCCGCCCCCTCCGTCCCTCTTCTGACCCACCCCCTCCGTCCTCCTCTCTTCTGACCCGCCCCCCTCGACCCGCCCCCCGTCCCTCTCTTCTGACCCTCTCCCCCCGTCCTTCTCTGACCCGCCCCCTCCGTCGTCCTGTCTTCTGACCCGCCCCCCTCCGTCCTCCTCTCTTCTGGCCCGCCCCTCTCCGTCCTCCTCTCTTCTGACCCGCCCCCCTCCGTCCTCCTTTCTTCTGACCCGCCCCCTTCCGTCCTCCTTTCTTCTGACCCGCTCCCCCGTCCTCCTCTTCTGACCCGCCCCCCTCCGTCCTCTTCTGACCCACCCCCCTCCGTCCTCTCTTCTGACCCGCCCCCCCTCCGTCCTCCTCTCTTCTGACCCGCCCCCCCTCCGTCCTCCTCTCTTCTGACCCGCCCCCCTCGTCCTCTCTTCTGACCCTCTCCCCCGTCCTTCTCTGACCCTCCCCCTCCGTCGTCCTGTCTTCTGACCCGCCCCCCTCCGTCCTCCTCTCTTCTGACCCGCCCCCCTCCGTCCTCCTGTCTTCTGACCCGCCCCCCTCCGTCGTCCTGTCTTCTGACCCGCCCCCTCCGTCCTCCTCTCTTCTGACCCGCCCCCTCCGTCCTCCTCTCTTCTGACCCGCCCCCTCCGTCGTCCTGTCTTCTGACCCACCCCCTCCGTCCTCCTCCTCCTCTCCTGACCCGCCCCCCCGTCCTCCTCTCTTCTGGCCCGCCCCTCTCCGTCCTCCTCTCTTCTGACCCACCCCCCTCTCCGTCCTCCTTTCTTCTGACCCGCCCCCTTCCGTCCTCCTTTCTTCTGACCCGCTCCCCCGTCCTCCTCTGACCCGCCCCCTCCGTCCTCTTCTGACCCACCCCCTTCCGTCCTCCTCTCTTCTGACCCGCCCCCCTCCGTCCTCCTCTCTTCTGACCCGCCCCCTCCGTCCTCCTCTGACCCGCCCCCTCCGTCCTCTCTTTTGACCCGCTCCCCCATCCTCCTCTGACCCGTCCCCCTCTGTTCTCTGGTCTGACCCGCCCCCCCCCCCTTCTCCTCTGACCCGCACTCCCCCCTTCTCCTCTGACCCGCACTCCCCCCTTCTCCTCTGACCCGTCCCCCTCTCCTCTGACCCGTCCCTCCCTCCCTTCTGATCCGTCTTCTTCCTCCTCTAACCTGTCCTCCTCTCCTTTAACCTGTCCACTGTCCTCATCTACTTTAACCAGTCTCCTGTGCTCTCCTCTAACCCGTCCTCCTCTCCTCTAACCTGTCCTCCTCTCCTCTAACCTGTCCACTGTCCTCATCTACTTTAACCAGTCTCCTGTGCTCTCCTCTAACCTGTCCTCCTCTCCTCTAACCTGTCCACTGTCCTCATCTACTTTAACCAGTCTCCTGTGCTCTCCTCTAACCTGTCCTCCTCTCCTCTAACCTGTCCACTGTCCTCATCTACTTTAACCAGTCTCCTGTGCTCTCGTCTAACAAGTCCTCTCCTTTAACCTGTCCTCCTCTCCTCTAACCTGTCCTCCTCTCCTTTAACCTGTCCTCCTCTCCTCTAACCCGTCCTCCTCTCCTCTAACAAGTCCTCCTCTCCTCTAACCCGTCCTCCTCTCCTCTAACAAGTCCTCCTCTCCTCTAACCCGTCCTCCTCTCCTCTAACCCGTCCTCCTCTCCTCTAACCCGTCCTCCTCTCCTCTAACAAGTCCTCCTCTCCTCTAACCCGTCCTCCTCTCCTCTAACCCGTCCTCCTCTCCTCTAACCCGTCCTCCTCTCGTCTAACAAGTCCTCCTCTAACCCGTCCTCCTCTCCTCTAACCCGTCCTCCTCTCGTCTAACAAGTCCTCCTCTAACCCGTCCTCCTCTCCTCTAACAAGTCCTCCTCTCCTCTAACCCGTCCTCCTCTCCTCTAACCCGTCCTCCTCTCCTCTAACCCGTCCTCCTCTCCTCTAACAAGTCCTCCTCTCCTCTAACCCGTCCTCCTCTCCTCTAACCCGTCCTCCTCTCCTCTAACCCGTCCTCCTCTCCTCTAACCCGTCCTCCTCTCCTCTAACCCGTCCTCCTCTCCTCTAACAAGTCCTCCTCTCCTCTAACCCGTCCTCCTCTCCTCTAACAAGTCCTCCTCTCCTCTAACCCGTCCTCCTCTCCTCTAACCCGTCCTCCTCTCCTCTAACCCGTCCTCCTCTCCTCTAACCCGTCCTCCTCTCCTCTAACCCGTCCTCCTCTCCTCTAACAAGTCCTCCTCTCCTCTAACCCGTCCTCCTCTCCTCTAACCCGTCCTCCTCTCCTCTAACAAGTCCTCCTCTCCTCTAACCCGTCCTCCTCTCCTCTAACCCGTCCTCCTCTCCTCTAACCCGTCCTCCTCTCCTCTAACCCGTCCTCCTCTCCTCTAACCCGTCCTCCTCTCCTCTAACAAGTCCTCCTCTCCTCTAACCCGTCCTCCTCTCTCCTCTAACCCGTCCTCCTCTCCTCTAACAAGTCCCCCCTCTCCTCTAACCCGTCCCTCCTCTCCTCTAACCCGTCCTCCTCTCCTCTAACCCGTCCTCCTCTCCTCTCTAACCCGTCCTCCTCTCCTCTAACCCGTCCTCCTCTCCTCTAACCCGTCCTCCTCTCCTCTAACAAGTCCTCCTCTCCTCTAACCCGTCCTCCTCTCCTCTAACCCGTCCTCCCTCTCCTCTAACCCGTCCCCTCCTCTCCTCTAACCCGTCCTCCTCTCCTCTAACCCGTCCTCCTCTCCTCTAACCCGTCCTCCTCTCCTCTAACCCGTCCTCCTCTCCTCTAACCCGTCCTCCTCTCCTCTAACCCGTCCTCCTCTCCTCTAACCCGTCCACTGTCCTCATCTACTTTAACCAGTCTCCTGTGCTCTCCTCTAACCCGTCCTCCTCTCCTCTAACCTGTCCTCCTCTCCTCTAACCCGTCCTCCTCTCCTCTAACCCGTCCACTGTCCTCATCTACTTTAACCAGTCTCCTGTGCTCTCCTCTAACCCGTCCTCCTCTCCTCTAACAAGTCCTCCTCTCCTCTAAACTGTCCTCCTCTCCTTTAACCTGTCCACTGTCCTCATCTACTTTAACCAGTCTCCTGTGCTCTCGTCTAACCTGTCCTCCTCTCCTCTAACCTGTCCTCCTCTCCTCTAACCTGTCCACTGTCCTCCTCTACTTTAACCAGTCTCCTGTGCTCTCGTCTAACAAGTCCTCCTCTAACCCGTCCTCCTCTCCTCTAACCTGTCCACTGTCCTCCTCTACTTTAACCAGTCTCCTGTGCTCTCGTCTAACAAGTCCTCCTCTAACCCGTCCTCCTCTCCTCCGAACAGGAAGCTGCTAAAGGAGCACCAGATGGAAGCAGTAACCAAGGCAGCCCAGCAGGAGGAGTTAGAGAGGCTGAGGCGTCTGGAGCAGCAGAGGAAGGACTATACAGCACCACCTGTCACAGATTGTCCTCCCCCAGGTGAGAGTTCTACCCCAAACCACCCTCTAGACAAAGAAAATACATTTGGGGGGGGGGGGGCTTCAATGAAAACGCTCTTCAGCGGAAGGGTGGGGGCCAGTCAATGTGACAGTCAATGTGTGTAGGACTAAGGGAGAAAGTAACCAAACCGAATCGTGCAATTTAGACAAATTTGTTGCGGCCTGTCTTTGCTGTATAAAATCGTTGTAAAGAATCTAGCTAGCTACAGTAGCCAACTAGCTAGCTAAAGTAGCAAGGCTAATTAAGGCCATTTAGAGGCGTCCTTGTCTACAACAACTCTATTGATATGAAACGGCCTACTTGTTGGTTGATCATTGTAGCCTAAGCCTTCTTATTTAGCCAACTTAATTTGGTTATTTAAATTACATTTACCATTGATTAGAAATCTCCCACTTCACTTGCTACACATGGAGCCAATAACTGTAGCGCCACTTCTACTGGTGCCTCTTTGTTATGGGGTGCACTCATAAACACTGTCAAACTGTTTTATTAAAATTTAGTTGGGGCAGAGGTCTGTGTGGGGTTGTGATTCTGAATGTCTAGATAGCTAGCAAGAAGCTGCAATGTGGGGAATTGTAGGTGGCACCGTTCAGCTAGTTTTATCTTGTTCTAGATACCATCTTTTGACTCATGTCACGTCTATGCTAATACGGCAAAAATTCACTAGCTAGCTAACCAACAACTGTAACAATATATTTGAATCAACAAGTGCTGATTATGCAAATGTATTTGGGTTTCCAGTAAACATTGGAGACAAAATATAGTTGATATATTGTCAACAATCTTAGCCAACCCCGTCTGTTTTGCCCCATAGTTGTGCATGTCGGTTTTCTTGCGAAACAACCAACCCACCTATGTCAAATAGATAATTTTAGTACATTTTAGACAAAGCCCCCGCAAAAAAATGTAATACTTTCTGAGGTACTGTGCTCATCCCTTCTCTTTCGATCTTTCACTTATACCCTGTCTACACTGCTCGCGTCACAAAATAAATGTAGGAATCTATGTTATTCAATTATTGCACCCACACTGCTCGCATGGGTGATTGAAAGACGAACTGTTGCCGGTTGTTGTTGTAATACTATGAAAGTTTAGATGCCAGTCACCATATAAGTTAAATGATGAAAAGGCCTGGAAGGAGGACAGATGACTCGAAACGATTTGGTTGACCATTTTTTTATGTGTGGATTAATTGTTGGAGTAGAGGACCTTGTGCATTTCAGGTAAAATAACAACCTAATGTTTATATCCCAGGACAAATTAGCTAAAAACGGCAAGCTAGCTAAATAGGACAAATTAGCTAGCAAGTGCAAGCTAAATTGCCATAAATGTTTAATGCTTTTCAACCTGTCCCCAAATTAATATCATTGGTTCAGAGTTTGTTTTGATATTTTAACCTGCGTGTCGTGATCACGTTTGGTGTAGGGCAGGGGTGTCAAAGTCAAATGGACGGAGGGCCAAATAAAAAATTTAGCTACAAGCCGAGGGCCGGACTGTTCGAATGTTCATTGAAAAATTTTTAAATGACGCATATAGTCTAGTGAACCTAATTGAACCTACTGAAAACCTAACAAATATATTCCAATATGATCAGATAAATAAAGCAATATTTTCTTATGGCTCTGTCAGTAATCTTTAATTTTCAACAGACACAAAAGACAAATTTCCTTTATATAAAAATCCCCATAACATGAACATTAAATGAAAGAAACCGGTATTCAAGGCACCATCAGTAGCCTATATTTTCTATTTTAGCAAAAGTGGGCTAAATTTACTTCAAAGAAAAAACAATAATAGCAATTTTCTATCATCCACTCAACTGAAATATTTTTAAAATATAATTGGATTGAAATACCTTGTGATTTGGCTTTTTTGAACAGAGCCTGTCGAGATTTGAGGCCTCGTTTTAATTCCTCTGCCTTTTGTAGCCTTTGTTCCATGTCCATATTCTTGTTTTTGTCCGCGTGTTTCGTTTCATAATGTCGTCTCAGATTATACTCTTTCAGTACCGCCACACTTTCTCCACACAGAAGACACACAGGTTTTCCAGCTACCTCCGTGAACATATACTCCGACTCCCACCTTGTTTGAAACCCCGGTTCTCAGTGTCCACCTTCCGTTTTGCCATTTTTGATGGGTATCTGAAAGTTAATTTTACTGTGATGCTGACGACTGCTGTGCCAATAAATATTGAAATGAAGCAGCCTACTGCTCGGTGCGTCACCGTTGCATTGTGGGAAATGTAGTATTGGTGCGTGTAAAAGATCTGCGGGCTGCCGGCTTGCTGCGGTCTGCGGGCCGGTTCTAATAATAAATCAAGATCATCCCAGGGGCCGTAAAAAACCTTCTCGCGGGCCGGATGTGGCCCGCGGGCCTTGACTCTGACATATGTGGTGTAGGGGGACAAAATAAATGTGTGCACAATGGCGCACACGCTCAGCCAGATTGGGTTCCGTGTTACCCGTATCCTACTCTGCCTGTCTGTGTCTCTCTCTCTTTCTTTCTCTCGTTGTTCTCAGTGCATTTCCCTCTCTCCTCCAATAGAATCGGTGTTGAGGCCTGGGGAGGAGGAGTGTCAAGGTCAGGGGTCGTTAGAGGCTGCTTTCCTAGCCAGGCAGGACGTTATCTGCCTGGACAGCAGTGACAGTAGTGAGGAGGAGGAGAAGCAGGAGGATGTCAAGCCACCAGCTATCCCCATTATCAGACTGGCTATCAGACCTGCTGTCAGACCTGCTATCAGAGATGGTAAGACTGTAGGAGGACTGCTCAAATAAAGGGAACAACCACAACTCTCTGGCTGTGTCACAAATTGAACCCCAAGACACTTGTGGAGATCTGAGACTATTCGATTGGTGTACATAATATGGTGTAACATCCCCATAGCCTATCTATCAGAAGGTAAGGCGGTGCTATTAACATATTTCTTAGACCTGTCCAATCCTTTCAGATCTCTAGAAGGGCAAAGAACGTTATAGGTAGGACCTTGAAGTTATAACGTTCCTTGGTTGGACTAACAGGAATATATATACACAGTAATTGGTTAGCTGTCAGGTTCCGAATGCTTAATGGCATGAACTATGAATATCAATTTTCCTGCTCGGAACTAATGATGCCTGCTGTCTTCCAGGACCACAGTGGAAATGAGTGTGTTATTTTGATGTTTTTAACTGTGTCGTTGTTTACCCGAATAATAAATACATCTAATCGATCAAATTCCTCCCAGACGTGATCGAGCTGAGCTCTGGGGACGACGACGCCCTGCAGATCAGCAGTGAGTCGGCCAATGAGGACGAGGACGAAGGTGTGGGGGGCACGGCGGAGAGCAGTGGCGCGCATATCAACGACTCGCTCAACCAACCAGATGCCCAGGGGAGGGTCCTAGTTAATATCAACCACCCCGCAGAGGAAGAAGACCTGTTCCTCGCCCCACAGCTGGCCCGGGCCGTCAAACCTCACCAGGTACGTTAACTAATGCACGCGTGCACACGTATACACACACTGCAGCACCCTGCTGAGGAAGAAGACCTGTTCCTTGCCCCACAACTGGCCCAGGCCGTCAAACTTCACCAGTTACTTTAACTAATGCACACACACACACACACACACACACACACACACAAAACTGCAGAGGAGGAAGACCTGTTCCTTGCCCCACAACTGGCCCAGGCCGTCAAACTTCACCAGTTACTTTAACTAATGCACGCACACACACACACACACAAACTGCAGAGGAGGAAGAACTGTTCCTCGTCCCACAACTGGCCCGGGCCATCAAACCTCACCAGTTACGTTAACGAGCTCACACACACACACGAACACACAAGCGCACCCACACACAGACTGCAGCACCCCACAGAGGAGAAAGACCTGTATCTCACCCCACAACTGGCACGTGACGTCAAACCTCACCAGGTACACTAACTCACTAACACTGCATGCGTTATTTAATTGAGTTCATTCTCTCTTCCTCCATCCCTCATCTCCTTCTCACTCCTTCCCCCACTTACCCCCCCCTCTCTCGCTCCATCTCTTTCCTCCCCCTTCTTTCCTACCTCTCTCCCTCCCTCCCCAGGTTGGTGGGATCCGGTTCCTCTATGATAACCTGGTGGAGTCTCTGGAGCGCTATAAGGGCAGCAGCGGGTTTGGCTGTATCCTGGCCCACAGCATGGGTCTGGGCAAGACCCTGCAGGTCATCTCCTTTATAGACATCCTGCTCAGACACACCGGGGCCCACACCGTACTGGCCATCGTCCCTGTGAGTAGACCGTTAAGGAGATGATGAGTGTGTCTCGCTCTCTTCTCTTGCTTTCTGTCTCTTTCTCCCATTGCTCTCTGTTCATCTCCCCTGTGTGTCTCTGTGTGTGTGTGTGTCTGTCTGTGAGCACAGCTGTGTCTTTATCTCTCTCTTTCTCCCCAGGTGAACACCCTTCAGAACTGGCTGGCAGAGTTTAACCTGTGGCTTCCCACCCAAGAGGCTCTTCCCCCTGATAGTGACCCTGCCATCGTCACAGGACGCACCTTCAGAGTCCACATCCTCAATGACGAGCACAAGTATGTGACATTTTATATAGTAAAGCTGACTAACACACTGCACTGTGTCAATTGTATACTGTCGTGTGTGTGTGTGTGTTCTGTCGTGTGTGTGTGTTCTGCCGTGTGTGTTCTGCCGTGTGTGTGTGTGTTCTGCCGTGTGTGTGTGTGTTCTGCCGTGTGTGTGTTCTGCCGTGTGTGTGTGCTGCCGTGTGCGTGTGTGTGCTGCCGTGTGCGTGTGTGTGCTGCCGTGTGCGTGTGTGTGCTGCCGTGTGCGTGTGTGTGCTGCCGTGTGTGTGTGTGTGCTGCCGTGTGTGTGCTGCCGTGTGTGTGCTGCCGTGTGTGTGTGTGCTGCCGTGTGTGTGTGTGCTGCCGTGTGTGTGTGTGTGTGTTCTGCCGTGTGTGTGTGTGTGTGTTCTGCCGTGTGTGTGTGTGTGTCTGCCGTGTGTGTGTGTGTGTGCTGCCGTGTGTGTGTGTGTGCTGCCGTGTGTGTGTGTGTGCTGCCGTGTGTGTGTGCTGCCGTGTGTGTGTGTGTGCTGCCGTGTGTGTGTGTGTGCTGCCGTGTGTGTGTGTGTGCTGCCGTGTGTGTGTGTGTGCTGCCGTGTGTGTGCTGCCGTGTGTGTGTGTGTTGCCGTGTGTGTGCTGTGCCGTGTGTGTGTGTGTGTGTGCTGCCGTGTGTGTGTGTGCTGCCGTGTGTGTTTGTGTGCTGCCGTGTGTGTTTGTGTGCTGCCGTGTGTGTTTGTGTGCTGCCGTGTGTGTGTGTGTGTGTGTGTGTGTTCTGCCGTGTGTGTTTGTGTGCTGCCGTGTGTGTGTGTGTTCTGCCGTGTGTGTGTTCTGCCGTGTGTGTGTGTGTGTGTTGCCGTGTGTGTGTGCTGCCGTGTGTGTTTGTGTGCTGCCGTGTGTGTTTGTGTGCTGCCGTGTGTGTTTGTGTGCTGCCGTGTGTGTTTGTGTGCTGCCGTGTGTGTTTGTGTGCTGCCGTGTGTGTGTGTGTGTGTTCTGCCGTGCGTGTGTGTGTTCTGCCGCGCGTGTGTGTGATCTGCCGCGCGTGTGTGTGTGTGTGTGTGATCTGCCGCGTGTGTGTGTGTGATCTGCCGCGCGTGTGTGTGCTTGTGTGTGTGTGTGTGTGTGCGTGTGCGTGTGAGTGAGATCTGCCGCGCGCGTGTGTGTGTGTGTGTGTGTGTGTGTGTGTGTGTGTGTGTGTGTGATCTGCCGTGCGTGTGTGTGATCTGCCGCGCGCGTGTGTGTGTGTGATCTGCCGTGTGTGTGTGTGTGATCTGGCGCGTGTGTGTGATCTGCCGCGTGTGTGTGTGATCTGCCGCGCGTGTGTGTGATCTGCCGCGCGCGTGTGTGTGATCTGCCGCGCGCGTGTGTGTGATCTGCCGCGCGTGCGTGTGTGTGATCTGCCGCGCGCGCGTGTGTGTGATCTGCCGCGCGCGTGTGCGTGATCTGCCGTGCGTGTGTGTGTGTGTGAGAGAGAGCGAGTGTGTGATCTGCCGCGTGTGTGTGATCTGCCGAGATCTGCCGCGCGTGTGTGATCTGCCGCGCGCGCGTGTGTGTTCTGCTACGTGTGTGTGTGTGATCTGCCGCGTGTGTTCTGCCGCTTTTGTGTGTGTGTTCTGCCGTGTGTTCTGCCATATGTGTGTGTGTGTATATATTTTATGTGTGTTCTGCCGTGTGTGTGTGTGTTCTGCCGTGTGTGTGTGTGTTCTGCCGGGTGTGTTCTGCCGGGTGTGTGTGTGTTCTGCCGCGTATGTGTGTGTGTGTGATCTGCCGCGCGCGTGTGTGTGTGTGAGATCTGCCGCGCGCGCGTGTGTGTGTGTGAGATCTGCCGCGCGTGTGTGTGTGATCTGCCGCGCGCGCGCGTGTGTGTGATCTGCCGAGCGCGCGCGTGTGTGTGATCTGCTGTGCGCGCGCGTGTGGTGTGTGTGATCTGCCGCGTGTGTGTGTGTGTTCTGCCGCGTTTGTGTGTGTGTGTGTGTATATTTTATGTGTGTTCTGCCGTGTGTATGTGTGTGTATGTGTGTGTGTGTTCTGCCGGGTGTGTTCTGTCGGGTGTGTTTGTGATCTGCCGCGTGTGTGTGTTCTGCTACGTGTGTGTGTGTGATCTGCCGCGTGTGTTCTGCCGCGTTTGTGTGTGTGTTCTGCCATATGTGTGTGTGTGTGTGTGTGTATATATTTTATGTGTGTTCTGCCGTGTGTGTGTGTGTTCTGTCGGGTGTGTGTGTGTTCTGCCGCGTATGTGTGATCTGCCGTGCGTGTGTGTGTGTGATCTGCCGTGTGTGTACTGCCGTGTGTAAGGTACAGCCATGAGGTACTTTATGACAGCCCTGACGTGTGCCTGTATGTGAGAGCATGTGTACGTAACAGTGCTTATGTATGATTGTGTGTGCCCTACAGAACCACGGTGGCTCGGGCTAAGGTAGTGCAGGACTGGTCCAGGGATGGAGGTGTCCTCCTGATGGGGTATGAGATGTACCGCCTGCTGTCCCTGAAGAAGAGCTTTGTGACAGGCAGGAAGAGGAAGTCCAAGAAGCCCCAGGGACCCGTCATCATCGACCTGGACGAAGAGGAGAGGCAGCAGGAGCTCATGAAAGGTAAGGGGTCAGTGGTTAGAGGTCGCTGCAGGGCCCACTATAGGTGTTCTGGGGACGGAGTAGTAATAGTTTCAGATTAGGAGTGCTGATCTAGGATCAGGTCCCACATGTCCAGCTAATATTATTTATTGTGATCCTAAAATGCTAAACTGACTCTGAGAAGCTTTCTGAATATGAGATAATGTATCACCAATATAAAGATACAATACTGTAGGCTGACAGCAGTTCACTAGACACTGGATGAGTAATGCCTTGTAAAAAACGCCATAAATGACCATATTAAAATGCCAAGGCTGATGAATTGCAATGACATTCTACTACTAATAATAGATCAGAGAACTTTATTATTTTATCCATTCATCATCATTTATGTTATTAGTTATGTTACTCTTTTCTTTCTCACACACCTACAAACACACACACATTCTCCTACCTTGTGTTTTACTCTCTCACTCCTCCTCCTCCTAGGTATGGAGAAGGCCCTGGCCAGGCCCGGTCCAGACGTGGTGATCTGTGATGAGGGCCACCGCATTAAGAACTGCCATGCCAGCACCTCGCAGGCCCTGAAGAACATCCGCTCCAGGCGACGTGTGGTCCTCACGGGATACCCCCTCCAGAACAACCTGATAGAGTACTGGTGCATGGTGGACTTTGTCAGGCCTGACTTCCTGGGCACCAGGCAGGAGTTCAGTAACATGTTCGAGAGGCCCATTCTGAACGGGCAGTGTGTGGACAGCACGCCGCAGGATGCCAGGGTGATGAGATATCGAAGTCACGTCCTCCATAGTCTGCTGGAGGGCTTCGTCCAGAGGTGAGAGCAGAGAAGAGTGCAGACTATTTTTTTTTTTATTCACCTACCTCTCCTCACCTTTTGCTTTTTATATCGCTCTTTCTGTCTCTCTCACTCTCTCTTTCTCGATTTCTCTATCCTCTCTCTGTCAAATATGGTTTCTCATCCTAAATCAACCCGTCACTCTTAGCCCCCACTCTCTCCTAGAGATCTGTGAAGGATTGCTTAGGTGTATATGCAGTCTGATAATAATCTGTGTCTGTCCCAGGCGAGGCCACGACGTACTGCGGGACCAGCTCCCCTCCAAGGAAGAGCATGTGATCATGGTGCGCCTGTCACCCCTGCAGAGGGCCCTTTACACTGAGTTTATGAACCGCTTCAGAGAGGCAGGCAACAGCGGCTGGCTGGGCCTTAACCCACTCAAGGCCTTCTGCGTCTGCTGCAAGGTGAGGCTAAGATTGCTGTACTGGTGCTGTGGGATTAGACAGAGACAGACAGGCATACCACAGACCACTCAAACTCAACTCTGGACCTCAAAGTCAGTTCCACTGCATTTTTTCAAATCAAATCAAAGTTTATTTGTGTCACGTGCGCCGAATACAACAGGTGTAAACCTTAATGCAAATAGTCTGGGTAACCATTGGTTACCTGTTCAGGAGTCTTATGGCTTGGGGGTAAAAACTGTTGAGAAGCCTTTTTTTCCTAGACTTGGCACTCCGGTACCGCTTGCCATGTGGTAGTACAGAGAACAGTCTATGACTGGGGTGGCTGGGGTCTTTGACAATTTTTAGGGCCTTCCTCTGACACCGCCTGGTGTAGAGGTCCTGGATGGCAGGCAGCTTTGCCCCAGTGATGTACTGGGCTGTATGCACAACCCCCTGAAGTGCCTTGCGGTCGGAGGCCAAACAATTGCCGTACCAGGCAGTGATGCAACCGGTCAGGATGTCAGGAAATCCAGGATCCAGTTGCAGAGGGAGGTGTTTAGTCCCAGGATCCTTAGCTTGGTGATGAGCTTTGAGGGTACTATGGTGTTGAACGCTGAGCTGTAGTCAATGAACAGTATTCTCACATAGGTGTTCCTTTTGTCCAGGTGGGAAAGGGCAGTGTGGAGTGCAATAGAGATTGCGTCATCTGTGGATCTGTTTGGGCGGTATGCAAATTGGAGTGGGTCTAGGGTTTCTGAGATAATGGTGTTGATGTGAGCCATTACCAGCCTTTCAAAGCACTTCATGGCTACGGACGTGAGTGCTACGGGTCTGTAGTTATTTAGGCAGGTTGCCTTTGTGTTCTTGGGCACAGGGACTATGGTGTTCTGCTTGAAGCATGTTGGTATTACAGACTCAATCAGGGACATATTGAAAATGTCAGTGAAGACACTTGCCAGTTGGTCAGCACATGCTCGGAGCACACGTCCTGGTAATCCTTCTGGCCCCGCAGCCTTGTGTATGTTGACCTGTTTAAAGGTCTTACTCACGTCGGCTATGGAGAGCGTGATCACACAGTCGCCTGGAACAGCTGATGCTCTCATGCATGCCTCAGTGATGCTTGCCTCGAAGAGAGCATAGAAGTGATTTAGCTTGTCTGGGAGGCTTGTCACTGGGCAGCTCGTGGCTGTGCTTCCCTTTGTAGTCTGTCATCGTTTGCAAGTCCTGCCACATCCGATGAGTGTCGGAGCCGGTGTAGTATGATTCAATCTTAGCCCTGTATTGATGCTTTGCCTGTTTGATGGTTCGTCGCAGGGCATAGCGGGATTTCTGGGTTAGAGTCCCGCATCTTGATAGCGGCAGCTTTACCCTTTAGCTCAGTGCGAATGATGCGTGGCTTCTGGTTGGGGTATGTGCGTACAGTCACTGTGGGGACGACGTCCTCAATGCACTTATTGATAAAGCCAGTGACTGGTGTGGTGTACTCCTCAATGTCATCGGAAGAATCCCGGAACATGTTCCAGTCTGTGATAGCAAAGCAGTCCTGTAGTTTAACATCTGCTTCATCTGACCATTTTTTCATAGACTGAGTCACTGGTGCTTCCTGCTTTAATTGTTTCTTGTGTCAGGAGGATAGAGTTGTGGTCGGATTTACCAAATGGAGGGAGAGCTTTGTACACGTCTCTGTGTGTGGAGTACAGGTGATCTAGATTTTTTTTCCCTCTGGTTGCACATTTAACATGCTGATAGAGATTTGGTAGAACTGATTTAAGTTTCCCTGCATTAAAGTCTCCGGTCACTAGGAGCGCCGCTTCTGGGTGAGTGGTTTCCTGTTTGCTTATTTCCTTATACAGCTGACTGAGTGCAGTCTTAGTGCCAGCATCTGTCTGTGGTGGTAAATTAACAGCTACGAAAAGTATAGCTGAGAACTCTCTAGGCAAGTAGTGTGGCCTGCAGTTTATCACAATATACTCAACTTCAGGCCGAGCAAAATCTAGAGACTGCCTTAGATTTCGTGCACCAGCTGTTGTTTACAAAGAAGAGACTGATTTAGTGGGTGCAATTAATTATTAGGTAGAACAGAAAACCAGCAGGCTGCGGACCTCATAGGGTAAGAGTTGAGTAACTCTGCAATAGACCATAGTGACGATGGGGTACTGCTGTGGGTTAGTTAGCATAGCCAGGAATTACACCCCGATCTTAACCTGGAATCAGTAACATTATTAAAGTCAGTCCATTGATGTGTGCGTAGATCTGGAACCACCCTGACGTGCTGTACGAGACCCTTCAGAAGGAGAACCTAGCCAACGAGCAGGACCTAGACCTGGATGACATCACGGCGGCCGCCAACCCTCGCTGCCCCGGCGCCAGCCTGAAGGCCAAAGTTGCCGACTCAGCCAACAGCCGGCTCAACGTCGCCCTGCCCCCACTCAACCCCATCCAGGAGAGAGCCAATCAAGTCATCACCTACGAATGGGTACGTAACGCCACTCTCTCAACCCACAGGCTGGCATGGGTACGTATCACCACAACACCACTCTCTACCCACAGGCTGGCTGGGAACTTGTTAGATACTTCTCCTATGTTAGCCTGGGTCCTATTCATTAGTAAGAAAACGGGCCGAAACGGGTAGAAACCTATAGCCTACCTGAGTTTGTCCAATAAGAAATGCTTGTTTTCATGTTCAGTTGCAAAGCATTTTGCTGCGGTGTGCACTAATGAATACAACCCTGGTTAAACCAGACTGAATGCTGTTCTCATTATTGCATGAATTTCCACTGTAAGGATTCTGAAGTTATATTGTAAAACCTAGGGATGTAACAATTCACCAATACACATCGTTCCCCGGATTAAATGTTTAAGATATGAGCGCATTGGTACACGGGACCCCAAACCGATCCAAATGTAGCATTCATCGGTCAGAAAACCAATTCAAACGAATCGCCTGTTCATAATTTTTTGGGGCTGCTCAAATAACTTTCTACCTTCAGAAAATACCTCATCTTTTGTGACCACTGCTTCCTCTTCTTAAGGGTGGACAGGAGAAGTACTCCAGATATAACAAACTGACCCCAGCCCCGACGACATAAACTACTGCAGCATAAATACTGGAGGCTGAGACAGGAGGGGTCAGGAGACACTGTGGCCCCACCCGAGGACACCCCGGACAGGGCCAAACAGGAAGGATAAATGTAGCATTCATCGGTCAGAAAACCAATTCAAACGAAGTAAGCATGCCGTTATGGTGACAGTCATTGATCTACATGTCATTTTGCATGCCAAACAACCCCAGGCAATATTAGTAGCCAAGTCAAACTGCATGCTGTGCGCCCATCTGACACATCTACATGTCACAGGATAGCATTCAAATGTTTGTAAAATTGCTTGCACAATCTTAGTCTTGATTAGTTGAGTGACAACCGGTGTAATTTGATAGGTTATTTTTATATAATGCGCTTTGAAAATTGTGTTTTACCTGAATAAAAATAGCTTAAGCTACTGCCGGAGACACAACTCATCTGGCTATACATGCTGATCAGGGTTTACATTACATTTTATTTCCATTGTTCAGGTTCACCATCAGCAATAATTCTGCAAGTTTTACTTGAAGCAATCAGTATATGGTCATTTGTAGATATACAGGGTAAAGTTGATCATTTCATAACGAGGACAGCAATCACTTTTTCGACCCGCACTACACGGTCGAAGTGGCAGAAGAAGAGAATCTCACTAACCATTCGATTATTAGATGGGGGTGGAATTCAAAGTTGTGCTATATATTCATTGGCTATGTCATAGCTAAGTTTACAGATAAATGTTGATACATTACTTGCTGAAACACTTTTAATCTGCAAAAATGACATTCATTGGTGGGTGATGGTGGGGGGAGACAAAAAGCAAACATTGCCCCCCAACTGTTGGTAGATGCCAAGTTTCCCTTATGGCTCAGCTCATTGCCTACATCCACCATATACACTACCGTTCAAAAGTTTGGGGTCACTTAGAAATGTCCTTGTTTTTAAGACATTTTTTTTAAATTGTCCATTAAAATAACATCAAATTGATCAGAAATACAGTGTTGACATTGTTAATGTTGTAAATGACTGACTATTGTTTTTTTTAAATGGAATATCTACATAATGGGCCTCTGTACACCTGTTATCAACCATCACTCCTGTGTTCCAATGGCACTTTGTGTTAGCTAATCCAAGTTTATCATTTTAAAAGGATAATTGATCATTTATTAGATAACCCTTTTACAATTATGTTAGCACCTGTTCTGATTAAAGTAGCAATACAATTGGCCTTCTTTAGACTAGTTGAGTATCTGGAGCATCAGCATTTGTGGGTTCAATTACAGGCTCAAAATGGCCAGAAACAAAGGACTTTCTTCTGAAACTCATCAGTCTATTCTTGTTCTGAGAAACTGACACCTAACAAGTCCTCAACTGGCAGCTTCATTAAAAAGTACCCACAAAACACCAACTTGTGTTGGTTCAACAGTGAAGAGGCGACTCCAGGATGCAGAGTTCCAGTCTCTGTGTTCTTTTACCCATCTTAATCCTTTATTTTTATTGACCAGTCTGAGATATGGCTTTTTTTTTGCAACTCTGCCTAGAAGGCCAGCATCCTGGAGTCGCCTCTTCACTGTTGACGTTGAGACTGATGTTTTGTGGGTACTATTTATTGATGCTGCCAGTTGAGAACTTGTGAGGCGTCATTTTCTCAAACTAGACACTTTAATGTACTTGTCCTCTTGCTCAGTTGTGCACTTGGGCCTCCCACTCCTCTTTCTATTCTGGTTATTGCCAGTTTGCGCTGTTCTGTGAAGGGAACGTTGTACGAGGACATCAGAACAAGAATAGACTGACGACTTTCAGAAGAAAGTTATTTGTTTCTAGCCATTTTGAGCCTGTACTCAAACCCACAAATGCTGATGCTCCAGATACTCAACTAGTCTAAAGAAGTTTTATTTATTCTTTAATCAGAACAACAGTTTTCAGCTAAGCTAACATAATTGCAAAAGGGTTTTCTAATGATCAATTAGCTTTTTAAAATTATAAACTTGGATTAGCTAACAAAACGTGCCACTGGAACACAGGAGTGATGGTTGTTGATAGGTGTACAGAGGCCCATTATGTAGATATTCCATAAAAAAATCAATAGTCATTTACAACATTAATAATGTCTACACTGTATTTCTGATCAATTTGATGTTATTTTAATGGACCAAAAATGTATAATTCAAGTGCCTACCTCCTCATGCCTTTTGCACACATTGTATATAGACTCCCCTTTTTTTTCTACTGTGATATTGACTTGTTAATTGTTTACTCCATGTGTAAGTCTGTGTTGTCTGTTCATACTGCTATGCTTTATCTTGGCCAGGTCGCAGTTGTAAATGAGAACTTGTTCTCAACTAGCCTACCTGGTTAAATAAAGGTGAAATAAAAATAAATTAAAAAAGTGACCCCAAACTTTTGAACAGTATGGTGGATGTAGGCACCTGAGCTGAGCCACAAGGGAAACTGGGCACCACTACCAGTTGGGGGCAATGTTTGCTTTTTGAATGTGTTTATGAAACAAATGTTAGTGCATCGCATTGAACCTAATCTTTTCAAACAAAAAAGTATCGTTCCTGTATCATATCAGAGCCCATGTATCGAATCATCTTGAAAGGGAAAGATGCACATCTCTAGTAAAACCTAAGATGTCCTCGTTGGTGTGAAAGAATGACCTTCATTCACCCATCTCCTGTCCTGTATCTCTGTCACTCCAGGCCAAGGACATCATGAACAACTACCAGACTGGGGTTCTGGAGAACTCTGCCAAGATGCTGCTGCTCTTCCACCTGATTGACGAGAGTGTGAGCAGAGGAGACAAGATCCTGGTCTTCAGGTTGGACCTCTTCCTATGTTTGACATGGAACACTTCATCCAAACACTCCCTATGAGCATAGTCATACTTAGACTTTATTGTCCTTAGAGAGACTGGAAATGTGTGTTTTTGCTTTTCACCTCAAAGTATCCATGTGATACTAACTGACTTGAATGTATTTTTAATGTGTGTGTGTTTGACCTATGTCCATCAGTCAGAGCTTATCCACCCTGACGGTCATTGAAGGCTTCCTGTCCAGACGGCCGTTGCCAGCAGGCCGAGTCTCCCCCGACAACCAAGGCCAGAACCAGACCTGGGTCCGCAACATCAACTACTACAGTGAGTCATCATACACACACACACATGGCACAATCCTGTTCCCATGGCAACCACTACTACCCAGACCCTGTCATCATTATTTCCATGGCAACCCTTTGACTCGTAATTTGTGCTAGCTCAGCTGTGATTTGAACCCAGATCCCACTAATATACTCTGTTGTTCCAGGCTATTAGACTAGTTATCTTGTTTTCACAGCATCCTGTCCTGTGGAATATTTTGGCTTCAATCTGCTAACTGAACAAATATACTCTCACTTATGGTCTCTAATCTCAATCAGTCTTTCTGTGATTCCTCATATCCTATATAGGGATGCACGATATATCGGTGAACATATCGGAATCGGCCGATAGTAGCTAAAAATGCCAACATCGGTATCGGCCCGATGTCTAGTTTAACGCCGATGTTAAAAACCGGTGTCAAAGCTACCGTGTATACCTATATAACGTAATGATGCCATGTAAAATTTTGCGCTACACGTGCAGCACAGCATTCCTAACCTAGCCCACACAATGTCTGCTGTGTGGATCGAGCAGTCATTTGAAAGAGTAAGAAAATTTCAGCAAGACAACTCAAAGGCAAAAATCCATTAAAGCCAAGATAATGGAATTCATTACCCTTGACAATCAAACATTCACTGTCGTGGGTGATGTTGGCTTTCACCGACTGGTTGAGCACCGGTACATACTACCAAGTGCACTATTTTTCAGATGTTGCCCTACCGGAGTAATACAATAATAGCCTCACTGCTATTAGCTTCATGACATACATACTATTGAATGCCATTTGGGTCTTTGCGTGTCAAAAAAGATACAGTAGCACTGTCAAAGCTGTACAAAATAGTCTACAAACACAGGCCACGAACGATGTGTTTACAATACCACGTTGGTAATAAAGCATCATTTGTTGGACCGCAACTTCTGGGGTAGCTAGCTTTAGCTTGATACCTCGCTAGCACCAATACAACCAGGCCTGAAAACAATGACCCGTGTGTGTGTGTTAACTATTTAACTGTATTAGAGTGCTTAAAAGGCAGCTAAAATTTTAAATATCGGTATCGTATTAGGGCTTTTTTGGCAAGGAAAATATTGGATAAAATGTCATAGCGGTGCATCACTATCCTATTTCCTCGCCTCCTTCTCAACTGTCTTGTTAGGAAAGTTCCAGGGTCTCCATCAGATCTTCTTCTCCAATGGGTTTGGAAATGGAGGCAATAAGAGACAATGTGAGAAATTCATGAAAGATGAATTAAGAAAGAGTCATGCTTTTTCTCAGCCATCGATCTCTGGGTTAATTATTTAAATTTACTGCCCCCTACTGGATTGGCTACCACACTACACTAGATGCAGTGTAATGTGTCCCAAATGGCACCATATTCCCTAAATAGTGCACTACTTTTGGCCAGACCCCTATATGAGCCCTGTTCAAAAGTAGTGCACAACATAGGGAATAGAGTACCATTTGAGACATCACCTATTCCGAGCCACCGTGCTTCTACACCTGCATTGCTTGCTGTTTGGGGTTTTAGGCTGGGTTTCTGTACAGCACTTTGAGATATCAGCTGATGTACGAAGGGCTATATAAATACATTTGATTTGATTTGACCTATTTGTCTGGAATCGCCCCATGATGCTTATTTAGTGAATGTGTCGGTTGTCTCCCCCAGGGTTGGATGGGAGTACGTCTGCCTCCGAGAGAGAGAAACTCATCAACCAGTTCAACGACCCAGAGAACACCTCCACATGGGTCTTCCTCTTGTCAACAAGGTAATAGACTGTACAGACACACTGATACACACATATAGAAATGTAAGTGAAATTGCTGTGGTCTGATGAGCTCTGCCCCTTCTAATAATTATATTTCTGTGCTTATATATTCGTCACTCAAATACACAACAAACGCTGTGTTTACACAGGCAGCCCAATGATGATAATTTTTTCACTAATTTGTCTTTTGAACAATCAGATCAACTCTTTTGCCTATAATTGGACAAAATATCACAATTGGGCTGCCTGTGTAAACGCAGCCATATATACTCAATTAGACACACCCGTGCACACAAAGATATTTATTCACACACATTGGATATATCCCCCCCGCCCCCCACCCTTTACATACACTTTGATCAGCCATTCACTTACACAAACACACTTGCGCATGTTGTTAATAAGCCTGGGTTGTGACTTGCAGGGCGGGCTGCTTGGGAGTGAACCTAATCGGGGCCAACCGGGTGGTGGTATTTGACGCGTCGTGGAACCCGTGTCACGATGCCCAGGCGGTGTGTCGGGTGTACCGCTACGGCCAGAAGAAGCGCTGCCACATCTACCGCCTGGTCTGTGACTTCACCCTGGAGAAGAAGATCTACGACCGGCAGGTCTCCAAGCAGGGCATGTCTGGTAAGAGAGAGGGAGGGAGGGAGGGGGGGTGTGACGGTGATGATGCTCCTGTGTGTGTGACAGGGCATGTCTGGTAAGAGAGTGTAGTGTGTGTGGTTAAATATATTGAATGTGGGATGGCATGATATTGAAGTTGAAATGCAAATGGCGGCATAGTACAGGGGAATCTCAGGGGTCAGTAACACACTGTGATTGGCTATGTCCAGTGGTCAGTAACACACTGTGATTGGTTGTGTCCAGACCGCGTGGTGGACGACCTGAACCCAGTACTGACTTTCACCCGCAAGGAGGTGGAGTCGCTGCTGCACTTTGCAGAGGAGGAGCCTGACCCGGCCAAAGCCCCTCTGCAATCTCACGAAGAGATGGAGACGGTCATCAGCCAAGCCTGTCAGATCTACCCCCACCTCATCACTAAGGTACACACACAGATACACACTCACACGGTTTATTAGGTACTAGATTGGTGTACCTAGTAAACGGGCCACTAAATATTTATACACACCGTCATGTCATGGATACTGTATTAATATGGTACACACCCACACTAACATCCCTGTTGATCTGTACCCCACCAGGAACCCTTCCATCATGAGTCTCTGCTTGTAGACCGGAAGGAGTCCAAGCTTACTAAAGCAGAGAAGAGAGCTGCTAAGAAGAGCTATGAGGACGAGAAGCGTGCCTCTGTGCCCTATTCTCGCCCCTCCTACGCCCACTACTACCCAACCAGCGACCAGACACTCACCAACATCCCAGCCTTCAACCAGCGTAACTGGTGAGTCGTCCAATGAATTCGCTATCCTACCCCTATCCTACCCCTATCCTACAGCATCCCTAACCAATCCTTCAACAGCCTATCCGTACAAATGATCCTTCTAGCCTCCAAACTCAACCATGCCATCAGTCTAATTTTTTATTTTTTTACCTTTATTTAACCAGGCAAGTCAGTTAAGAACAAATTTTTATTTTCAATAACGGCCTAGGAACAGTGCCTGTTCAGGGGCAGAACGACAGATTTGTACCTTGTCGGCTCGGGGGTTTGAACTTGCAACCTTCCAGTTCCTAGTCCAACGCTCTAACCACTAGGCTACCCTGCCGCCCCAGTCTAGAAAACTGTCCCACATCAGACTGTGTAATGATATGATCCTCATGTGTTTTTGAATCACCTAGGCGTCCCATAGCTCGGGGTGATGAGAAGCCCATGGCCAGCGTCCGGCCCGTCCAGTCCACCCCCATCCCTATGATGCCTCGCATGGCGGGCATGGGCATGGCCGGCTCCAGCTCCGGGGTCAGCTTCCCGGTCAACTACCTGCAGAAGGCCGGTGTTTATGTCCAGAGGATCGTCACTACCACTGGTACAATACATATCCCTGCAGGGACAATAACATTTTAATTGAATTGGTACTGATAGACACTGATACTCTTGGTAAGGGTTCATTAGGGCACATACGTTCATTAGGGCACATCGTGTCAAAACGTTTTGTCACGTACAATGAAAATTAGCCTTTCTTATTGGACAAGGTCAGATGGTAATTCCCTGTTTCGGAGCGGTTTCTTCTGTTTTGGGCCTAATGAACACGACGGGTGAGGAATAACTCCTGGTCTTGGGTCAGGTGAAATGCTTTGGGGCTGCATTAGGATAGACCAGTGATATAGGAGCTACGTCCCAAATGACACCCTATTCCCTATAGGGTGTATACTACTTTTGACCAGGGCCTACAGAGAATAGGGTGTATTTGGGATACTCCCGTGGTATTGTTTGTAAATAATTTAACTCTTTCTGTTTGCCCCTTCAGATATAGTGATCCCTGGAGCCAACAGCACCACGGATGTCCAGGCACGTATCGGTGCAGGAGAGAGCATCCATGTGATCAAAGGGTCAAAAGGTGATAATAACATATACAGTAGAAGATGTACCTCCTATCTACCTGCATGTGTAGTTCAATTAAATCTCTACATACTCTAATTGGAATACTGTGCACACCTTGGAGAGTGGTTTACAATATCCACATGGACACCTGAATTCCCAGGTTGTTATCTCATTTATATAAAGGGCTCGGTACCTTAACCTAAGAATCAAAACTGACTGGTGCTTCCCTGCATGCTTATTTTTATGTTTCATACTTTGCCTTATTTTTTCCTGAATATTTGTATAGTTTTATTAACTAATGTCATGAGAGGAGAGCATTCAAGTAAGCATTTCATTGCATTGTGCACGCTTCTCTGTATCCTGTGCATATGACAAATCAAGTTTGAGTTGATATCCGCCATTAACTGCTGTCTTCCTCACAGGTACCTACATCAGGACCAATGACGGGAGGATTTTTGCCATCCGCTCAGGGAAACTCAGCAGAGCAGTGCAGGGAGGATCTGCTACTAACAGAGGTGCACTGTACATACACAAAGTACTTTACATTACATGATGAGGAATCCATGTGACAGGATATGACAAAACAACATGACTTGGTGTTCAGACTACATAGATAACCAGAGAGGACCTAGTACGGAGCCCTGCGGGACACCTGTGGTGAGACAAGATCAACAATAATGACTATTTTTACCCTCCTCTTTGCCACAGG
Source organism: Oncorhynchus masou masou (assembly GCF_036934945.1). Classification (NCBI taxonomy): domain Eukaryota; kingdom Metazoa; phylum Chordata; class Actinopteri; order Salmoniformes; family Salmonidae; genus Oncorhynchus; species Oncorhynchus masou. The sequence goes on along the minus strand of NC_088217.1, from coordinate 20,093,052 downwards.
TTCCCAGGCTTCCCTGCTCCACGCCATCGGTAACGGCTGTTTGTCTCCCATGGAGCGCCAGCAGCTGAGCCCCGACAGCGCATCGCGTCCCTCTACCCCCGAGAGCCCTGAGATTCTCAGAGAGCTCAGCCGCTACGCCGTCAACGTGGATACCGTCGCCATGGGCAATGAGCTGCCGTCGCCATCGGACATGGTTACAGGGGATGGAGAGGGAGGGAGCAGAACGCAGCAGTACAGTCAGAACACGGAGTCGGACCTCAGCCGGCAGCTCAGAGAGGACATCGGAATGAGCATCAGCGAGGCTCTGCGATGCTCCAAACGCAAGATGGCCGCAGCAGCGGGTGGACACAAGCAGGCGGGGGGCAAACGCAGCTCATCTGCAACCGGGTTCCCGGGTCTCTCCCTGGGTAGTGGAGGGCTCAGCTTCCCCCCCCTGAACCAGGCCCTGCTGGGGGGACACATGAGCCACCCGATGCTAATGGGAGGCAGCTCCTCGTCCCCGTTCCTCCAGTCAGCAGGACAGACTCTGGGAGACCTGCAGACCATGTTCCCCTCGGCAGGGGCGGATCTCCTCAGCCATGCCTCCTCAGCCACAGGAAACAATGGACACCTCCCCTCATCCTCCACCTCCTCCTTGTCCTCCACCTCTTTCTCCCTCCACCATTAACACCATGCCCATGTCCTCGGCCTCAACATCCTCCTCCTCCACACTTCCCCCCTTCCTGATGAACCCCAGCGTGACTGGTCTGCTGTCCCCAGGCTTCCCTCTGAACTACAGTCAGTCCCTCCTGCCTGAGCCCACGATGTACCCCAACACCCTGGGAGGAGGCCCGGCCAGCACTGGAGGAAGCTCCAGCTTCCTCTCCCACTACCCCTCTTCCCCCTCCAGCCTCCTGGGTGCAGCGCTCAGCCAGCCTGACTCCCACCATCTAGCCACGGAGAATGGTGGCAGCAGCTCGGACGATGATGTTATTGAGGTGACAGGACAATGAGCATTCTTAGACTCTGACAACTCCCCATCCCAGCTCTAACATGGCTAACCTTCATAGCCCCCCTACACACACACACACACACAGACTCTCCCATGAGCGAATGAGTGAGAGAGAATGAGTTGTACCTCATGTGCTAACCAAGACAGAGTAACAAATCCTTATGCTGAATATCTTACTGAAGAAGAGACTGAACATTTGCCCCGAGCCCCTGAGGTTGGTGAGGCTGAGCACTGGAGACCATGGATGGGAATGGATTGACGTTTTGTTGAGAGGGACCAGTTGAGATGAACATGGGGCTTCCAAGCACTCCCTCTCCGGCTATATCTTCTAGCATTGCCCGCCATCCCCTTATTAGACCCCCATGACGATCTCTGAGGCCAGTCAGGACACTGTCTGAACTGAGCTCACATCAGATGGAACGATGTAATCATCTGTTGGACCGTTTGCATAAAAAAAAAAAAAGTGCTTTTAGAGTCGTTAGCTGTTTGCTAGATATTGTAGCGTCCCCCTGTTGGAAAGGATGACAAGACAATACAGTATATGTGACCTGGATGTTTTGATTCTACTAATATTCTAAACTGATCTTGTTGATATTTTGTAAATGGTGGTTATAATCATTAGTTGTTTATACAGAGAGTTCAGACTGGGCCAGGGTTGAGTTAAACGTTCAAGGGGAAGGGTTGGATAGAGAGACAGTATGTTCTTATGATCAAGTTGTCATAATGACGGCGGCGCCCTTAGCTTGGTTGCGAGGCGGCCATTTCAGTTACTTTTATTTCAAAGAGAGACCTTAAAAGGTCAAATGAATGTACATCCATGTCAGCCTTTTGATAACACAGGGGGCTGACCTGGGTGGGTTCGGACAATGTGTTCTCATTTGTTCGTTTAGCCTTAAACGACACTAAGGGGTCTTTTTCTTGAATCTTAGCATTTACACCTTTAGTACACCCTTTCCCCTTCGTAACGACTTCAGACAGAACTACTGAGCATCCAGACAGGTTGGTGTCCAACTCAAGGGACAGGCTCCACTAGCTCTAGTCCAGAGCATTACGTGCAGCTTGTCAACACTCTGCAAGCTGCACGTAACACCCTGGACCAGAGCTACAAAAACACTAAAACACTTGCACTATACAAATAGGGATATGGATCATATACAGTCACAAACAGTTTATAGTTCTGGGCCCATATTTATCAAGTGTCTCAGTATGAGTGCTGATCTAGAATCAGGTCTCCTTGTCCATCTAATGTTTTCATTATGATCAAAAAGGCAAAACTAGCCCTAGATCAGCACTCTTTCTCTGAGACCTTTTTATGAGTACAGGCCCATAAAGCATCCATTGGAGCCATATGTTTACTCTGTAGCATGACTTGGGTGTATACATGCAGAAAGCGACAAACCCACAACCATTTAGCTACAGTAGTTAACAATGACTACAGTAACCCACCATGTGGCCATTTGTGTGGCATAGTTAAGCCAGCCCGTTGTGTGGGTATGGATGGATTGATGGCCTTACCCAATGAGAAGCTGAGGTAGCTAGGTGTATCCCTGACCGCACGGCAGACAGACAGTCCGTGTAAGTAGCTTCTCTCAGTAGTGTATCTCTGTAGCTCTACAGTGCTTTGGGTCTGTCTGTGCTGGTCTGTGCTGTTCTGTGGTTGGTTGATACGTTTTTCTTTCTGTGATGTCATCTCAAAATCATAACGTGAGGGGAATGGATCGGGCCTCCGGGTTATTTTTCTCCACTGGAATTGTACATGGAACTCAAGTTGGGCTACAGGAGCCAGGATAAATGTATGATATATATATATAAATATATATATATATATTACCCACGTTTGTGTGGAGTTTCAGTTTAGTCTCAACTCCCTATTCCACCTATTGGACTATTGGACTATAAAAGAATGGGGGATTCCACCACACACCCCTCACAACCTCAACTCTACCCTGCTTACTTACCTGTCCTTATCCTTACAGCCTGTTTCTAGTCGATCATGTATGTTGGATGTTTTCCTCCACCTCACCTCGCAACCTCCTTAACCTTTTTCTAGTTGGCCCGGTCTTGTGTCCATCAAATTATTCAGCCAATCATCCCAGTCTTTTTAATAGAGATGATTATTTCCTTGGAGGAAGAAGCCCCATCCTCCCTCCCAATCAGAATTGTTTTACTGTGCTTCTTTTTTGTTTGTTTTAAGTGTCATCATGAGGAGAACTCCATATCCATATGTTATTTTTAGTTTTTTTTAGTAGCAATGTTCTTTTTTTAACATCTTGATGTTGGCTCGCCTCTACTAGTTTGTCCTTTTATTTCAATGTATGAATTTACCAAAATTATTTATTTATAATGATCTAAATGAATTCATCTGTCTTTTTTTTGTACATTATACTCTCATTTTTTTATTCTCTTTTTATCCACATTGATCTTTTCACCAGTGTCTGTGAAAGAGCAGACCAGTGTCTGTGAAGGAGCAGACCAGTGTCTGTGAAAGAGCAGACCAGTGTCTGTGAAAGAGCAGACCAGTGTCTGTGAAAGAGCAGACCAGTGTCTGTGAAAGAGCAGACCAGTGTCTGTGAAAGAGCAGACCAGTGTCTGTGAAAGAGCAGACCAGTGTCTGTGAAAGAGCAGACCAGTGTCTGTGAAAGAGCAGACCAGTGTCTGTGAAAGAGCAGACCAGTGTCGCAAACTGACTGTGTGAGATCAGGAAGTCAGTCACCACATGTATCCAGCATAGAGGCGAGCATAAAATGATGACTGTGTTACTTTGTTAATATCATTTTAACAGTGAATAAAACACTTAACTTGCGTTATTACATCATTTTGATTGTGTATTACACTGACATGATGCTCTTTGCACAGATGTTTTTTGAACATATATTCACATGGAAACACAACTCAATATGCTAAATGTATTTTTATTGAAATTGCAAGAATTATGTTCAACTCAACCTTCAATTGCACTCTTGCAGCTGGGAGTCTGTGAAGGATAAAGGATTTGGATATGATGAAAAATGATGCGTATGTCCTTATAGTAAGACAGGTGCGGGAGTTACAGATTGGATGGAAGCAAATACTGCACAGCTTTTTGACACTACATTGCAGTCAGTCTTCCACATCAGTAAATATGACATCTTACGTATTTGGCTGGAATTTCATACCTGAGTGTTAAAATTTGTACAATATTAGCAGATATCTGGTCCTCTGGTTTCAAGACCTGCCATTTTGGGGGCACTGCACAAGTGTCAACTTTGGAGAAAATAAATGAATCGCAAGAAATGTGCATTGGTCCATTCAAGCCTAAAGGCAATGCAAAGAAAACAAAGCAGCAACATCATTATCAACAACCAATATCACCACTTCCTGAGTTTTAGACACAAAACCGACTGTCCTTTTCTCCTTGGCTCTCAGATACAAACTACTACTTTACATTACTAAATATTTCCAAAGACCACCCTCTGCTGGCCACCCAAAAGAACCGTGAAGGAGATGAAGAACTGAGGCCTGTCATGAAAAAACATCCCCAGAAAGGCAGGATCGGCAGCAACAGAGCTGTCTCATGGACGCTTGAAGTTAGTAAGTATACACTACTACACTACTGTGTAGTTGTCTGCCATACAACACTTTTCTACTAGGCCATGCTGACATGTGCTATCCAATTATATCCTTATTGGTGATTCCATACCACTTCTTTGCTCAAAGTAAAGTTAACACACAATTTGAAACAATTACCAAGCTATGAAATGCTCTTCCACTTTGACATTAAAACTAGTTCAGGAGTAGATGTGACCAAAACAATGTTGCACTAACGTAAGCCACTGATATTTTTGGGCACTAGGCAGAATGCATGTTGGTCCTCCAAAGAGCTCTACAGTAAAGCTTCTATTAATGCTTTAAAGGAGAAGTTCACCCATTTTTACATGTGGCCTTATCTTCTCTGTGCTTGTAGTTGATCCCCCAAACCGTTTTTTAAATATTTTGTTTCGTTACAGAGAAAATTGATTGTCACATTTAGCTGAGTCATCACATGCTATATGGACTACAATGCATAATGAAAATGTGTCTAAGCATGTTATAAACAGTTGCGGTGTGGGTAAAAGTACTGGGGAACCCAAGCCAGAAGAAAATGCCATTTTACAACCTATGTGTTGTGATAATTGCGTTGTTTTCTTTATAACCTGATCATTTGCCTTGCCACTGTGATAAATAGGCCTAAGGCAGGGACAATAAGAAGAAACAGTGGCAGAATAAATTGAACCGCACATTTTCTTCTATCACAAAACCGGAGAGCTACCTAGGTCCGGTAAAGTCCACAAAGCATATAACGGTTACATGACATACAGCAAGCAAGTTCATATTTACAATTTCAGACTACTAAAACAACTATTAATTTATAACCACGGAAAGTTACCGCAAGTCGGAAAGAAAACAGGAACAGCCTCCACTATTCCAGCACCATTTCAACTTCAACATTTCAACATAAAATCCCCAATGCTCACAGTGACAACTAAAAGATACAACAAAAAAAATTGGCCAATCAACATGAGCTAAATATGATGTGGCTGTCCATGGTTCTGATTTCTCTCCGTATGTGTGTGTGCAAGTAGAAAAAACATGTTAACCCTACTTGTAGAGAAACACCAATGTCATCCTCCTCTCTTTTATGTTGACGAAACAGTCTATGACTCTGGCATACAGTACAAACTTTTAGTTGTTGACCTAGGCTACCTGACTAAAATGCTTGCTCTCTAGTCTAACTTCCTTTCATGGGCAACAATGAACCAAATAGTTAACATAAGCCTACTACATCTAGCCACATTTTGAACTTCCATCCTCTTCAGACAGGGGCACAATGTATGAATTTATGGTTAGATCAGAATCACCGTTATAATGATTGGCCAGTATGGAGAAATAATTAAAACCATAAGTCCAAATCCCTATCTCCATTCATGGCTAATTTAGAAAAGGGCTCATTTTAGCTATTTAGCCATCGGATGACAACAACACAACAAGATGCAACAATTCAAGTTGCTTCTGTTAATGTCTTGTGCTCGGTGTGATGTGTTTGGAGTGAAGATAGATCCAAACTGGCTTCCCTTGACCCTTTCTTTTGGTGTGCAGGACCTTTCACAGTTGAGCTCACTCAGTTTAGCTCAACGCTAATTGGATATTATTTTATACTTTTTTTATCAAGGGACATTAAATGCTTACTGGCTTCCCTTGCATTCAATGCTGTGGGCGGCAATAGTGTCAAACTCTTTTTGACCAGACAACATCAGATGGGCTACACATACAGAGGGGGGCGCTGTTTGGCTCGCTCAGATACTTTCTCTGATGAGATACATTCAACCTCTTGCAAATTGAAGGAAAATTATGAAACACAGAGAGATTGGTTATAAAACACTCCAAACTACCTCATATTACAACAGAATCTCATTCTGGATAACGTCTCTGCACTCAATTTTTGTTTTCCACTGTTCTATGAATCCATATTTGCACATTTTAGTTGTTGTAAACTGCATTATTCATTGATTTATGTCACAGTGAAAAAAAAATGTGAGTTCATAAGCATTATTCAGATTGAGAGTGTGATGTAATATGAGTTGGTTTGGAGTGTTTTATTACATGCTTTAGACACTTTCATAATGCATTGTAGTCTACGGCAAAATCTGACAACCAATTTTTACTGTAACATAAAATCAAAAAATACATATTTGGGGGGGATCAACTACATGTAATGGATGTACACAAAATAGTCCATATTGGTGAAGTGAAATGAAAAAAATAACATGTTTCAAAAAAATCATTGCTATGAAGCCCCAAAATAAGTTCTGGTGCAACCAATTACCTTCAGAAGTCACATAATTAGTTAGATTGCACACAGGTGGACTTTATTTAAGTGTCACATGATCTGTCACATGATGTTGTCCGAAGAACCATCAAACAGGCAAAGCATCAATACAGGACTTAGATCAAATCGTACTACATCGGCTCTGACGCTCGTCATGTGGCAGGGCTTGCAAACTATCACAGACTACAAAGTGAAGCACAGCCTAAAGCTGCCCAGTGACACGAGCCTACCAGATGAGCTAAACTACTTCTATGCTTGCTTCGAGGGAAATAACACTGAAACATGCATGAGAGCACCAGCTGTTCCGCAAGACTGTGTGATCACTCTCTTCGCAGCTGATGTAAGAACTTTAAACAGGACAATATTCACAAGGCTGCAGGGCCAGACGGTTTATCAGGACGTGTACTCCGAGCATGCACTGACCAACTGGTAAGTGACTTCACTGACATTTTCAACCTCTCCCTGTCTAAGTCTATAATACCAACATGTTTCAAGCAGACCACCATAGTCCCTGTGCCCAAGAACACTAAGATAACCTGCATAAATGATTATCGACCCATAGCACTCACATCTGTAGCCATGAAGTGCTTTGAAAGGCTGGTCATGGCTCACATTAACACCATTATCCCAGAAACCCTAGACCCACTCAAATGTGCATACCACTCCAACAGATCCACAGATGATGCAATCTCTATTGCACTCCACACTACCCTTTCCCACCTGGACAAAAGGAACGACTACGTGAGAATGCTATTCATTGACTACAGCTCAGAGTTCAACACCATAGTGCCCTCAAAGCTCATGAATAAGCTAAGGACCCTGGGACTAAACACCTCCTTCTGTAAATTGTATCCTGGGCTTCCTGACGGGCTACCCCCAGGTGGTAAGGGTAGGTAACAACACATCCGCCACGCTGATTTTCAACACAGGGGCCCCTCAGGGGTGCGTGCTCAGTCCATTCCTGCACTGCCTGTTCACTCATGACTGCAACACCATCATTAACTTTTCCGATGACACAACAGTGGTAGGCCTGATCACTGACAATGACGAGACCACCTATAGGGAGGAGGTCAGAGACCTAACCATGTGGTCCCAGGACAACAACCTCTCCCTCAACGTGTTCAATACAAAGAAGATGATTGTGGACTATGATTTGGCATGGGTACTCAGTTCCTCTGTCACGTTCGCTGTCTTCAAACTCCCTATCATAAATGAGCCAAGGCACAGGGTGCATCTAATTCCACATCTTAAATCGAAGTGAAACCTTTCACAAAAAAAACAGGTAAATCAGAACGTGACGCAACCGTGGCACACACAAACACTCATGGAAAATAAATAATTACCCACAAACACAGGTGGAGAAAAAGGCTGCCTAAGTATGATTCCCAATCAGAGACAATGATAGACAGCTGCCTCTGATTGGGAACTATACCCGGCCAACAAAGAAATAGAAAACTAGAATTCCCACCCAAATCACACCCTGACCTAACCAAAGAGAGAAATAAAAAGGCCCTCTAAGGTCAGGGCGTGACATATTCAAAGTGTTCTACAGCGGCACCATTGAAAGCACTGGTTGCATCACTGCCTGGTATGGCAACTGCTCGGCCTCCGACCGCAAGGCACTACAGAGGGTAGTGCCAGAACAAAGGAGACGATTGTGGACTACAGGAAAAAGAGGACCGAGCACGTCCCGAATCTCATTGACGGGGCTGCAGTGGACCAGGTTGAGAGCTTCACGTTCCTTGGTGTCCATATCAACAACAAACTATCATGGTCCAAACACACCAAGACAGTGGTGAAGAGGGCATGACAAAAGCTATTCCCCCACAGGAATAGCGCCAACTGAAAAGAGTGCCAAGTCTAGGTCCAAGAGGCTTCTAAACAACTTCTATCCCCAAGCCATAAGACTCCTGGATAACTCATCAATTGGCTACCCAGACTATTTGCATTGCTCCCCCCCCCCTTTACACCATGCTGCTACTCTCTGTTGTTATCATCTATACATAGTCATGCTCTACCTACATGTACAAATTACCTCCCCCCGCACATTGACCCTGTACCTATACCCCCCTGTATATAGTCTCGCTATTGTTATTTTACTGCTGCTCTTTAATTACTTGTTCTTTTTATTTCTTATTCTGATCCATATTTTTTTAAACTGCATTGTTGGTTAGGGCTCGTAAGTAAGCATTTCACTGTAAGGTCTACCTACACCTGTTGTATTCCACGCATGTGACTAGTAAAATTTGAATTGAATTGAACATGAAGACACACTGCAACCAACTGTCTGTCTACTTACATGTGCTCACACCATGTGCTCTCTCGCTCAATCAATCAATCAAATTTCAATCAAATGTATTTATAAAGCCCTTTTTATGTCAGCATATTTCACAAAGTGCTATACTGAAACCCAGCCTAAAACCCCAAACAGCAAGCATTGCAGATGTAGAAACACAGTGGATAGGAAAAATGAAGAAACCTAGAGAGGAACCAGGCTCTGAGGTGTGGCCAGTCCTCTTCTGGCTGTGCCGGGTGGAGATTATAAGGGTACATGGCCATTTATGGCCAGATTGTTCTTCAAGATGTTCCAACGTTCATAGATGACCAGCAGGGTCAAATAATAATCACAGTGGTTGTAGAGGGTGCAAAAGGTCAGTACCTCAGAGTATATATCAGCTGGCTTTTCATAGCCGAGCATTCAGAGGTCAAGACAGCAGGTGCAGTAGAGAGTGAGAAAGTCGAAAAAGCAGGTCCAGGACAAGGTAGCACGTCCGGTGAACAGGTCAGGGTTCCCTAGCCGCAGGCAGAACAGTTGAAACTGGAGCAGCAGCACGACCGGGTGGACTGCGGACAGCCAGGAGTCATCAGGCCAGGTAGTCCTGAGGCATGATCCTAGGGCTCAGGTTTTCCGAGAGAGAGAATTAGAGGGAGCATACTTAAATTCACACAGGACACCAGATAAGACAGGAGAAATACACCAGATATAACAGACTGACCCTAGCCAACCGGCACATAGACTATTGCAGCATAGATACTGGAGACTGAGACAGAGGTGGGTCGGGGGACACTGTGGCCCCATCCGATAATACCCCCGGACAGGGCCAACCAGGCAGGATATAACCCCACTCACTTTGCCAAAGCACATTCCCCAAACCACTAGAGGGATATCAACAGACCACCAATTTACTACCCTGAGACAAGGCTGAGTACAGACCACGAAGATCTCCTCCACCGCATGAGCCCAAGGGGAGCTGGTGCGGTCTCTCTCTCTCTCTCTCTATCTTTCTCTCTCTCTTTCTCTCTCTCTCTCTCTCTGTTTGATTATACACTACTTGTATCTTAGTTTCTATTTCAACTGTGTACAAATGGACAGGAAGGAAACAAGCTGTTTGCCATCATTACCTTTTCCTCTTGCCTTCTATTTGATTTTTCAAGAATGAGAAAAAAACTGTTTAAACAACACAACACATCAAAAGGTAGGAATACACTTTCTTGTAATTCATGAAATGGTTTCGGTTCAGGATTTCCAATTGGGTCAATATTAATAATCCAACATATTTCTTGTGAATCAGTTTTGCATCCTGTTCATTAATGTTGGTTTACTCTGCAGAAAATAGCCTACTCTGATTGATTCATTGAAATGAGGGCATTAATTTCGGTTTTCAGCAGCCATAGCAAATCAGAATTGAAAAACAATTAAGTGTGTTTTTTTTCCAATGGGAGAGAAGTAGAGGATTCCTCCCACTATTGTGACCCATGGCCCAGTGTCAGACTCTCTCTCAGCCCAGTGTTTGTTATCTACTATGGGCCTCTTGGAGTCCCTCCCTTGGCCTTGATAAAGATGGGACTTCCTCTCTGAGTAAGGAAGAAGATCAAGGATGAACATAAACTCATGCTGGGCGCAAACCATAAACAGCAGGGAACATGATAGTGTATAGGCCAACCATGCAGATCACTATAGGGGGGGGGGTCTGCCTCCCCATAGCCCACACCTGCTGTTTATCACACATTCATCTTGTTCTATATATTGCCTTTAAAATTCATACAATATAGCCTAACGTCTCTGCTTACATCTCCACTGTGTGTTTTGGAGAACATGGCTCCATATTTCTAACCCGAGGATTCTCTTTGGGTGATTTCCAAAACATTGAACATGTTAATATTTAATCAGTCAGACAGCCAACTTCTCTATAGGGCATTTGGTGAATTGGAAATTACACACTGTCTTGGAATATCATATCTGATTAATATTTTAATATTAAAAATTACATACCTAGTCTAGTATTTTAATATCACATCTCATAAAATGGACTGTCTTACTTTCTCTCAGACCTTGCTGCTGATCGATTTCAGCACCTTCAGCGCTGGACAGCTTTCTATTGGCATGTATTTGCATGTACTTGCAACTTGTTTCATGTGAACAATTACATTTAAAAAAAACTTACAGGAATTTGTACCCTTTGGAAGTAGTAAATGTAGAAATATTCTGCTCTGTTTGATGGAGAAGAAGCTATCCGGGTAAACGGATGAGTGGGGAACGATATGAAACAGGACCGGATTCGGCATCAGTAATCTCTCGACGACAGTGTGCATGCGCAAACATTGATGAGATTGACAGTTTTAGGGGGAGAAAAAAACTACCCTAATACGTAACCAATGATGAGGAGGTGAACACAAAGAGAGGTGAGCAGACTTCCAAAATCATCTTTTACGAACGTAACGTTTGTGGTGCATCATGGTGGGTCGCGCGCGGTGTCACTAAAACTGGGTAGCCATCGGATTAAAACGGGTGGTTAACTGGTCGTTATTAGCATTGTCATCGAGAATAGTGATGTTCTGGAATGTATATATATCTATAGCCTAGTGTGAAATTGCGTTTAAAGAAACGATGTGATGACCTCAATAACATCTCCAATGGTAAATTACAATTTAACACCAATATACACTATAGGCTTTCCTTTTTATCCTATAGATTTTTTTAAAAACGGTTAAACATGGTCGAGTCTGTGTAACTAATTTGTAACCAATGTGGATAGTTGTTGCTGAGCTACACGTAGCGGTGGCCCAGTTGGCGAGGTTTGACCGTGCAGCGCCTGTTCTTATTCTTGTCAATACATTACGCTATAGGGGACACAATCGTTCCAACTCCAACAACTGCATTCCTAATATCAAAAATATTATAGTTGCACTTGACTTGGTCACAGCTAGGGGGTCGACCTTTGTCAGGGCTGCTCTTTTAGCTAAGATATATCACTTTCAATTCAGAGTGAAGGAAATCCTTTATTCTATTCCAGGAGTTATAGCCTAAATGAGCATACTGCACATGCTTGGAATAGCAATAGATAGGCAATTGTCATTCAACCTCTCAATTGTATGCATTCCCTAGTAGAATAGTGCCTTTTTGTCTACAGTCTGTATAGTCATGGATCATTTTTTCCTCATGTCAATCCCCGCTGAGTGCCTCTTTCCCAACAGTCACATGAATACAGGTGGCCTGTCATGTTTCTGTCATGTCAAAAGTTTCCATTGAATGTCTGAATTATCTTCCTCATTCGCTGTCACGTGAAAGCTATGCTCTCTGCTGTGCTCTCGTGCAAGATTAAACTAGTCAACTTGTCCCACATTTTATATATAATTTTATGAATCCTGGTTTTGGCCAACAAATATTAATCAAATTTTTTCCATTTGTAGGCTATATTTCATATGTAGCCAGAGCCAGCTGTATTCTATCAACTACTTTTCTTGCTGTTGAACTGTTAAACAGAATTTAAATCTTTCTCTAGTTTTGGTGGATGAAAATGAAGTCTGTGAATGGCATGGTGAAAGGAATGAGTGCAGTCAGCTGGTTCATCTTCTGTCTTTCTGTTCCAGGTATAGACAGCAGTCAGGATACTGGGATGTGATGAAGTCTGATTGTGATTAAAGAACTCCTGTAGAAAGATTTATTTTTAAAATTCCATCTGATTTAGAAAGCCTGGCTGGTCTGTGACAGAGCCTGAAGAGGACTCCAAGAACAGATGTTGTTCAGCTGACACCTGTTCTGGCACACTGCTCATCACGCCGAAGATAGCTTCACAGCCAACACTTTCTCTGCAAGATAGACATCATCTGACATGATCAAGGCTTAAAATACGGAGGCTGCGATGGTCCGTGGACGGATTAATAACAGCGAGACTAGGTTCGCTGCATGGACCAGGTGTAGGTGTAGTCCATGCTAACCATGGGCAGTGAGTCCCCACAGGCCATTGCCCAGCTTTTTGCATGGGTCAACGGGATCTCCAAGTGTGAGCTGATTGAGCTGAAAGATCTCAGCCTAAATGATCGCATTGAGCTGGCACCGGAACCACCAGCCACTCCGCCCCCAGCAGCACCCCTGACTCCCAGGCAGGTGAGAGATTCCCAGAGGTCCAGCCAGGTGGTCCAGCTGGTGGAGGACAGTGTGAGAGTTGAGGGGCCCTCGTTGTTCACAGGGCAGGGTGGGAACGGGACATGACTTCCAGCCTTGCAGCTACACCCAGATCACATGGTGCGACCTGTGTGGAGAATTCATCTAAGGCCTTTACAAACAGAGCCTGAGCTGTGCGAGTAAGTATCCAACCCAGTGTGTGTGTGTGTGTGTGTGTGTGTGTGCGCGTGCATGCGATCACTGTATGTGTGTTGGTTTGTGGGTATATACACTGAGTACACCAATCAGAACAGCCTCAATTAATTGGGGCATGGACTCTGCAAGGTGTCGAAAGTGTTCCACAGGGATGCTGGCCCATGTTGACTCCAATTCTTCCCACAGTTGTGTCAAAGTTGGCTGGATGTCCTTCGGGTGGTGGACCATTCTTGATACACACGGAAAACTGTTGAGTGTGAAAAACCCAGCAGTGTTGCAGTTCTTGACACAAATATGTGCACCTGGCATCTACTACCATACCTGTTCAAAAGGAACTTAAATATTTGGTCTTGCCCATTCACCCTCTGAATGGCACACCTACGCAATCCATGTCTCAATGGTCTCAAGGCTTAAAAATACTTCTTTAACTGGTCTCCCCCTTCATCTACACTGATTTTAAGTTTATTTAACCAGTTACATCGGTAAGGGATCATAGCTTTCACCTTGATTCACCTGATTAGTCTATGTCATGGAAAGAGAAGGTATTCTTAATATTTGTTATTCTCAGTGTATATGCGTGTGTGCAGCATGTCAATTTGTGTGAGAGTTGAGAGTCAGACATTCACACAAGCAGGAATAAATAAGCGTGTGAGCATGTTTTCTGAAGCAATCTCTTTTTCCTATAGTGTGATAGAGCCTTAAAATAATATTTCTCCCATATACTGTGTACTCCTCCCAATAGGATGTTTATTGATTGGGAATCAGATCTGTCTTATTGTATTTTAATAAAGATAATTAATCAGACTAATCTTTAGATGAAGTCGATTATTTCTCAAATATGTGAACTACTCCATGAGACAAACAGCCTGCTTTTTGGATTTGTTTTCTCATTCAATCAGGTGAGAGCTTGTCCCAGAGCACAACCCTATCAGCAGAAAACCTGGTGTTTTTTGAGCATAGGGGATAGCAGGAGCATGGGAACATTCTCGTCTTCTAAAATAACCTTTGGACTGCATGTTTTTCTGTGTTGTGTATTTTAAGTGAAGAAGGAAACTGCAACGGCCATCAAAAATATATGGCCAATCCCAAGTGGGCCCCTAGACCCTATGCACTTGTGGAGACCAGAGAAGATGTCACATGTGGTATCTTAAGCTTTCTTAAGACGAATGCACTAACTTTAAGTCTCTCTGGATAAGAGTGTCTGCTAAATGACTCAAATGTAAATGTAAAAATTGTAATAGCTCCCCCTTGCCCTCTGATAGGCTGGGGGAAGTTTCACAATGTTTCTTATAGCAATCAAGTCTTCTCAGATCTCCACAAGGGTGTATAGTCTAGTAATCCATTTGGGATAGAGCTCACTAGCTTTGCTATTTTGTTGTCCCACAGGAGACCTTTTGCCTTTTGGTAGGCCGTCATTGTAAATAAGAAGTTGTTCTTAACTGACTTGCCTAGTTAAATAAAAGGTTACATTTTTAATTTAAAAGAAAATATAAAAAAATAGCTTGTAATCATAAAACCCGGAAATTAGTTACCTCTGGTTCGTTCAGCCATCCCTATGGGAATTGTTTGGGGGAATGAATAGGGATTTGTAATAAACACAGAAATGAGGAGATCCTACGTTTTTGTTATGAGATAATATCAGTCAGTTAACATGACCTTTAGGAATTATGAAGCCTTTGTGTTTTTTATTTAAGTAATAATGCCCGAGAAGCTGGTGTTTGGAGGATATATTGGCACAGGTGTTGTTAGACCCGAGACAAAGACGAGGGCCGGCAAACCGTGCCAACATATCCTCCAAACATTGGCTTCAAGGCATTATCACTTTTATTCAACGGCTTACCAACATATTCAAATAATGATTAACATATTTTCATGAACTTTATTTTTATGAATTTATTCATACTATTTCATGTTTGCAAAATATATAGTCCCAACACAAATCTAAGTTTGCTACCCAAACCGGCTAGTCATTCGTTCTATCGGTTCGGTTCCCAAAAACTTGACTCGGTCGTTCAGCCTTTTTGTTCTATATCTATGGACGCAACCCAGATGTTTGTTCTACATGTTCCATTGCCATACTGGCTGGTAACGTTCTTATCTCTTGCTTGCTGGCTAGCCAACTATGGATAATTTAGTCACATCAAACAGTGCAGCCAGAATAACAAGAGTAGCTGCATTTGTTTAAGCAGTTTTCTAGTGACATTTATTTGGCTACATCCATAACAATGAGCTACTGTAACAGTACTCTTCTTGCGTTGTGTACAATCAGTCATCGACACGGAACTCCAACATGTAGCACCAGTCATGTAGCTTTATTCTGATAGGAACGGCACAAAATTGCACGTCATGCAATGCACATCTCACCATCCAACTCTGCACTCACGCACGCTGGTTTGGTGCTTGTTCACTGGGCTAGTTACCAAAATAATACAATTACAATATACAATATAATATCTTTAACAATGTACCTGATAGGAACGGCACAAAATTGCACGTCATGCAATGCACGTCTCACCATCCAACTCTGCACTCACGCACTGTACAAAATATATGAACCCCCCCCCCCCACCAGACAAAGTAAGTTGCTAGCTAGTACTGGCGGGAATTCTTTACAACAAAATGCACAACAAATATTCTCCAAAAACCGCTGCATCTTATATGTGATGTTCGAATAACATTTACAAACAATTTGATACAAATTGTACATTTAAATCATCACTTGAGAGTATAAAAATCACTTTTGATGTACAGTGCTTTGCAACCAACAATTTACCGCTGGTTTGGTGATTGTTCACTGGGACGATTCTAACTGGAACATCCCCCCTCGTAAGCAAGCTACGCAAACCAGCCAATAAGATGCCATGTTGAGAAGGTGAAGTCAAGACAAACTCAAACCAAAAACTCATTGGTTTAACAATAAAGTGACAAGGGGAATCACCAATATAACCCTGTTACACTAATGAGGCGCGATTTCACCTGGCATAGAAAATATGCTCTCTCGTCAGGTCACTGTTGTTCAAGAGGAGCTAGCCAACACAATCACTTCCAACTGAAGCTGGAAATACTGCAAACTAGCTGCACACCTTTTTTCAATCAACATTTATTTGTAAATATCCATAAAAAAATGATGCCAGCTGATTCATGATTTCGACTGTCTGAGGAACGCTGCCTGCTCTCTCATCCTGACTCCTGATTTAATAAATATATGCTTTGTTACTCCTTATCTCCACGTTGTCTCCCTTTTGTTACGGGCTTTGAGCCGGTTCATGACAAGTTTGGTGGTGTGAGTGAAGGAGGCTTTGTTGCGAAATAGAAAGCCAATTCTAGATTTGATTTTGGATTGGAGATGTTTAATATGAGTCTGGAAGGAGAGTTTACAGTCTCTAGCCAGACACCTAGGTATTTATAGTTGTCCACCTATTCTAGGTCGGAACCGTCCAGGGTGGTGATGCTAGTCGGGCGGGCGGGTGCGGGCAGCGAACGGTTGAAAAGCATGCAATTGATTTTACTAGCGTTTAAGAGCAGTTGGAGGCCACGGAAGGAGTGTTGTATGGCATTGAAGCTCGTTTAGAGGTTAGTTAGCACAGTGTCCAAGGAAGGGCCAGAAGTATACAGAATGGTGTCTTCTGCGTAGAGGTGGATCAGGGAATCGCCCGCAGCAAGAGCGACATCATTGATGTATACAGAGAAAAGAGTCTACCCGAGAATTTAACCCTGTGGTACCCACAGAGATTTCCAGAGGTTCGGACAACATGCCCTCCGATTTGACACACTGAACTCTGTCTGTCTGTCTGTTGGTGAACCAGGCGAGGCAGTTGTCAGAAAATCCCAGGCTATTGAGTCTGCTGATAAGAATACAGTGATTGACAGAGTCGAAAGCCTTGGCCAGCTCGATGAAGACGGCTGCACAGAACGGTCTTTTATCGATAGCGGTTATGATATCGTTTAGTACCTTGAGCGTGGCTGAGGTGCACCCGTGACTGGCTCGGAAGCCGGATTGCACAGCTGAGAAGGTACAGTGGGATTCAAAATTGTCAGTGATCTGTTTATTAAGTTGGCTTTCGAAGACTTTAGATGGGCAGGATGGATATAGGTCTGTAACAGTTTGGGTCTAGGGTGTCACCCCCTTTGAAGAGGGGGATGACCGCGGCAGCTTTCCAATCTTTAGGGATCTCGGACGATACGAAAGAGAAGTTGAACAGGCTGGTATTAAGGGTTGCAACAATGGCGGTGGATAGTTTTAGAAAGAGAGGGTCCAGATTGTCTAGCCCAGCTGATTTGTACTGGTCCAGGTTTTTTAGCTCTTTCAGAACATCTGCTGTCTGGATATGGGTGAAGGAGAAGCTGGGGAGGCTGGGGCGAGTAGCTGTGGGGGGGGGGAGCTGTTGGCCGGGGTTGGAGTAGCCAAGAGGAAGGCATGGCCAGCCGTTGAGAAATGCTTCTTGAAATTTTTGATTTTCATGGATTTATCAGTGGTGACCATGTTGCCTAGCCTCAGTACAGTGGGCAGCTCGGAGGAGGTGCTCTTGTTCTCCATGGACTTTAGTGTCCCAAAACGTTTTGGAGTTAGAGCTACAGGATGCAAATTTCTGCTTGAAAAAGCCAGCCTTTGCTTTCCTGACTAACTTCATGTATTGGTTCCTGACTTCCCTGAACAGTTGCATATCGTGGGGACTATTCGATGCTATGGCAGTCCACCACAGTATGTTTTTGTGCTGGTCAAGGGCAGTCAGGTCTGGAGTGAATCAAGGGCTATATCTGTTCTTAGTTCTGCATTTTTTGAACAGGGCATGCTTATCTAAGATGGTGAGGAAATTACTTTTTAATGAATGACCAGGCATCCTTGACTGACGGGATGAGGTCAATATCCTTCCAGGGTACCCGGGCCAGGTCGATTGGAAAGGCCTGCTCGCAGAAGCGTTTTAGGGAGCGTTTGACAGTGATGAGCAGTGGTCGTTTGACCACGGATCCATAGTGGATACAGGCAATGAGGCAGTGATCACTGAGATCCTGATTGAAAACAGCGGAGGTGTATTTGGAGGGCAAGTTGGTCAGGATAATGTCTATGAGGGTGTCCATGTTTACAGATTTTGGGTCGTACCTGGTGGGTTCCTTAATGATTTGTGTGAGATTGAGGGCATCTAGCTTAGATTGTAGGACTGCTTGGGTGTTAAGCATATCCCAGTTTAGGTCACCTAACAAAACGAACTCTGAAACTAGAGATATATATATTTTTTTTAAAGGCTGGTACCTGTGCAGAAGGTAAATGCCGCCAGCAGTGGCTAACAATGACTAAGTAGCTAATTAGCTGGTTAGCTTCTGATGGCTGTGGTTCTTGCTATAAGGTCTAAAAATGATCAATAATAGCGGATATCAAGTTTATAAATTGCCTGGATGGGCTGATGAGACAACAGATTGCGCAGTCAGAGGAAACAAAGTAAATACACATTTTAACATCATAGATTTAGTCTTGTGGAATAGACACCTGCTGGAATGCGCTTTTAACCAATCAGAATTCAGGATTAGACCCACCCGTTGTCCACATGCTTCAAAATGAACAAAAAGTGACATAAATTGATAAAGATTATCTCAGAACAAAATATATACGATATCCTAAGCCTGTGTTTACCACACAACTTATTTTCTGTGTTTATCCAAAAACCCTCCAAAAACGCCATTCATTTTCTCCTTAGGCTTTATCCAACAAACCATGACAGAGATTGTGCCAAAAAAGACACCATTGCTATTTGTCTCTATTGGGCTCATGAGAGTTAAATATGTGTAGATAGTATGCGGCTGAATACTATAAAGTATGTTTATCCAAAGCCACTAATTCATTAGACTTGCTTGCCAGACTCATGGTGGCTGTGGGATGAGACTCATTCATAGTTGATGTGATGGACAGAATCAACAGCAGAGGGCAGTGAAGACCTACAGTGGGGAAAAAAGGTATTTAGTCAGTCACCAATTGTGCAAGTTCTCCCACTTAAAAAGATGAGGCCTGTAATTTTCATCATAGGTACACTTCAACTATGACAGACAAAATGAGAAAAACAAATCCAGAAAATCACATTGTAGGATTTTCTATGAATTTATTTGCAAATTATGGTGGAAACTAAGTATTTGGTCACCTACAAACAAGCAAGATGTCTGGCTCTCACAGACCTGTAACTTCTTCTTTAAGAGGATCCTCTGTCCTCCACTCGTTACCTGTATTAATGGCACCTGTTTGAACTTATCAGTATAAAAGACACCTGTCCACAACCTCAAACAGTCACACTCCAAACTCCACTATGGCCAAGACCAAAGAGCTGTCAAAGGACACCAGAAACAAAATTGTAGACCTGCACCAGGCTGGGAAGACTGAATCTGCAATAGGTAATCAGCTTGGTTTGAAGAAATCAACTGTGGGAGCAATTATTAGGAAATGGAAGACATACAAGACCACTGATAATCTCCCTCGATCTGGGGCTCCACGCAAGATCTCACCCCGTGGGGTCAAAATGATCACAAGAATGGTGAGCAAAAATCCCAGAACCACACAGGGGGACCTAGTGAATGACCTGCAAAGAGCTGGGACCAAAGTAACAAAGCCTACCATCAGTAACACACTACGCCGCCAGGGACTCAAATACTGCAGTGCCAGACATGTCCCCCTGCTTAAGCCAGTACATGTCCAGGCCCATCTGAAGTTGGCTAGAGAGCATTTGGATGATCCGACAAGAAGATTGGGAGAATGTCATATGGTCAGATCAAACCAAAATATAACGTTTGGTAAAAACTCAACTTGACGTGTTTGGAGGACAAAAAATGCTGAGTTGCATCCAAAGAACACCATACCTACTGTGAAGCATGGGGGTGGAAACATCATGCTTTGGGGCTGTTTTTCTGCAAAGGGACCAGGACGACTGATCTGTGTAAAGGAAAGAATGAATGAGGCCATGTATCGTGAGATTTTGAGTGAAAACCTCCTTCCATCAGCAAGGGCATTGAAGATGAAACGTGGCTGGGTCTTTCAGCATGACAATGATACCAAACACACTGCCCGGGCAATGAAGGAGTGGCTTCGTAAGAAGCATTTCAAGGTCCTGGAGTGGCCTAGCCAGTCTCCAGATCTCCACCCCATAGAAAATCTTTGGATGGAGTTGAAAGTCTGTGTTGCCCAGCAACAGCCCCAAAACATCACTGCTCTAGAGGAGATCTGCATGGAGAAATGGGCCAAAATACCAGCAACAGTGTGTGAAAACCTTGTGAAGACTTACAGAAAACGTTTGACCTCTGTCATTGCCAACAAAGGGTATAACAAATTATTGAGAAAAACTTTTGTTATTGACCAAATACTTATTTTCCACCATAATTTGCAAATAAATTCATTAAAAATCCTACAATGTGATTTTCTGGATTTTTTTTCTCATTTTGTCTGTCGTAGTTGAAGTGTACCTATGAAGAAAATTACAGGCCTCTCTCATCTTTTTAAGTGGGAGAACTTGCATAATTGGTGGCTGACTAAATACTTTTTTGCCACACTGTATATCTGCTCTGCTGCTGCTGACAACAATGACACTCTCAATGATAATGAAAAATTGTCAAAGACGCCAGCCACCCTAGTCAGACTGTTATCTCTGCTACTGCACGGCAAGCTGTTCCTGGAGCGCCAAGTCAAGGTCCAAAAGGCTTCTTAACAGCTTCTACCCCCAAGCCATAAGACTCCTGAACAGCTAATCAAAGGGCTACCCAGACCCCTTTTTTACGTTGCTGCTACTCTCTGTTTATTATTTATGCATAGTCACTTTAACTCTACGTACATGCACATATTACCTCAATTACCTCGACCTACCGGTGCCCCCGCACATTGACTCTGTACTGTATATAGCCTTGCTATTGTTATTTTACTGCTGCTGTTGAATTATTTGTTACTTTTATTTTCTATTAATTTTTTACTCAACACGTTTTTCTTTTTTACTTCTTAAAGCATTGTTGGTTAAGGGTTTGTAAGTAAGCATTTCACTGTAAGGTCTACATCCGTTGTATTCGGCTCATGTGACACCTGTCACTACCAATGTCGACCGTTTATCCAGTTGGATTGCATCACAGATATAAGGCTCCTCACTACCGACCAAACGGATGTTTCTGAAGACAGATACTAATGTGGATGTGGTAAGTAACCTCCCAAATGGCGCAGCAGTCCGATGCACTGCATCTCAGTGCTAGAGGCATCACGACAGACCCTGGTTCGATTCTAGGCTGTATCACAACCGGCCGTGATTGGGAGTCTCATAGGGCGGCTCACAATTGGCCCAACGTCGTCCTGGTTAGGGGTAGGCTGTCATTGTATATAAGAATTTGTTTTTCAAATCAAAATGTATTCGTCACATGTGCCGCACACAACAGTGATTTTCAACTTACAGTGAAATGCTTACTTACAAGCCCTTAACCAACAATGCAGTTTTCAGAAAAATACGTATTAAGTAAAAAATAGATAAGTAAAAAATGTAAAATAAAAGTAACAAATAATTAAAGAGCAGCAGTAAAATAACAATAGCGAGGCTATATACAGGGGGTACCGGTGCAGGGGTACAAGTAGGTAGAGTTAAAGTGACTATGCATAGATTATAAACAGAGGGTAGCAGCAGTGTAAAGAGGGGGGGAGGGTTGCAAATTGTCTGGTTAGCCATTTGATAAGCTATTCATGAGTCTTATGGCTTGGGGTAGAAGCTGATAAGAAGTATTTTAGACCTAGACTTGGCACTCTGGTACCGCTTGCGATGCGGTAGTAGAGAGAACAGTCTATGACTAGGGTGGCTGGCATTTTTTAGGGCCTTCATCTGACACCACCTGCTATAGACGTTCATGATACCAAGCCGTTGCCATACCAGGCAGTGATGCAACCAGTACGGATGCTCTCGATGGTGCAGCTGTAGAACTTTTTGAGGAACTGAGGACCCATGCCAAATCTTTTCAGTCTCCTGCGGGGGAATAGGCTTTGTCGTGCCCTCTTCATGACTGTCTTGGTGTGTTTGGACCATGATAGTTTGTTGTTGATGTGGACATCAATGAACTTGAAGCTCTCAACCTTTTCCACTACAGCCCCGTCGATGAGAATGGGAGCATGCTCGGTCCTCCAATTCCTGTAGTCCACAATCATCTCCTTTGTCTTGTTCACGTTGAGGGAGAGGTTGTTGTCCTGACACCACACGGCCAGGTCTCTGACCTCCTCCCTATAGGCTGTCTCATCATTGTCGGTGATCAGGCCTACCACTGTTGTGTCATTTGCAATCTTAATGATGGTGTTGGAGTCGTGCCTGGCCATGCAGTCATGAGTGAACAGGGAGTACAGGAGGGGACTGGGCACGCAACCCTGAGGGGCCCCATGTTAAGGATCAACGTGGTGGATGTGTTGTTACCTACCCTTACCACATGGAGTGGCCCGTCAGGAAGTCCTGGATCCAGTTGCAGAGGCAGGTGTTTCGTCCCCGGGTACTATGGTGTTGAATGCTGAGCTGTAGACAATTAATAGCATTCTCACATAGGTGTTCCTTTTGTCCAGGTGTGAAAACGCAGTGTGGAGTGCAATAGAGATTTCATAATCTGTGGATCTGTTGGGGTGGTGTGCAAATTGGAGTGGGTCTAGGGTTTCTGGGATAATGGTGTTGATGTGATCCATGATCAGCCTTTCAAAGCACTTCATGGCTACAGATGTGAGTGTTACAGGTCGGTAGCCATTTAGACATGTTACCTTAGTATTCTTGGTCACGGGGACTATGGTGGTCTGCTTGAAATATGTTGGTATTACAGATTTAGACAGGGAGGAGGTTGAAAATGCCAGTGAAGACACTTGCCAGTTGGTCAGCGCATGTTTGGAGTACACATCCTGGTATTCCGTCTGGCCCAGCGGCCTTGTGAATGTTGACCTTTTTAAAGTTCTTACTCTGCTGCCAATGACTGGAACAAACTGCAAAGATCTCTGAAGCTCCCTCCCTCACTAGCTTTAACCACCAGCTGTCAGAGCAGCTCACAGATCACTGCACATAGCTCATCTGTAAATAGCCCATCCAATCTACCTCATCCCCATACTGTATTTATTTATCTTGCACCTTTGCACCCCATCTCTACTTGCACATTCATCTTCTGCACACCCTACCATTACAGGGTTTAATTGCTATTTTGTAATTACTTTGTCACCATGGCCTATTTATTGCCTTACCTCTCTTATCCTACCTCATTTGCACATGCTGTATATAGATTTTTCTATTGTATTATTGATTGTATGTTTGTTTATTCCATGTGTAACTCTGTGTTGTTGTATGTGTCGAACGGCTTTGCTTTATCTTGGCCAGGTGGCAGTTGCAGCCTACCTGGTTAAGTGAAAGTGAAATAAATAAACACTGGCTAAAGAGAGCATGATCACGCAGTTGACCAGAACAGCTGATGCTCTCATGCATGTTTCAGTGTTACTTGCCTCGAAGCGAGCATAGAAGTAATCTTCACTGGGAAGCACGCGTCTGGGGTTTCCTTTGTAGTCTGTAATAGTTTTCAAGCCCTACCACATCCGACGAGCGTCGGAGCCAGTGTTATACGATTCGATCTTAGTCCTGTATTTGCCTGTTTGATGGTTCGTCAGAGGGCATAGCGGGATTTCTTGTAAGCTTCCCGATTAGAGTCCCGCTCTGAAAGCGGCAGCTCTACCCTTTAGCTCATTGCAAATGTTGTCTGTAATCCATGGCTTCTGGTTGGGGTATGTACGTACTGTGGGGATGACATCATCGATGCACATATTGATGATACCAGTGACTGATGTGATGTACTCCTCAATGACATCGGAAAAATCCCTAAATATTTTCCAGTCTGTGCTACCAAAACAGTCCTGTAGCTTAGCATCTGCTTCATCTGACCACATCTTTATTGACCGAGTCACTGGTGCTTCCTGCTTTAGTTTTTGCTTCTAAGCAGGAATCAGGAGGATAGAATTATGGTCAGATTTGCCAAATGACGGGTGAGGAAGAGCTTTGTACACATCTCTGTGTGTAGAGTAAAGGTGGTCTATAGCTTTTTCCTTCTGGTTGCACATTTAACATGCTGGTAGAAATGAGGTAAAATGGATTTAAGTTTCCCTATATTAAAGTCCCCTGACACTACGAGCACCACCTCTGGATGAGCTTTTTCCAGATTGTCTAGGCCAAGTATTCCCAATGCTGTCGGGGGTATGCCAAATAATAATGTGATTCACATTAAAAATATACAGTGCCTTGCGAAAGTATTCGGCCCCCTTGAACTTTACGACCTTTTGCCACATTTCAGGCTTCAAACATAAAGATATAAAACTGTATTTTTTTGTGAAGAATCAACAACAAGTGGGACACAATCATGAAGTGGAATGACATTTATTGGATATTTCAAACTTTTTTAACTAATCAAAAACTGAAAAATTGGGAGAAAAACAGCTCCAATTTGTAAGTCGCTCTGGATAAGAGCGTCTGCTAAATGACTTAAATGTAAATGTAAATGTTACGTTTATGGGGGGGTCAATTAAAACCTCTCTGGGATATGTGGGACACTAGCGTCCCACCTGGCCAAAAGCCATAAATCATGCCTTTGACGAGCTTCTTTTGTTGGCACTCCAATATGTCCCATAAACATCACAAATGGTCCTTTTGTTCGATTAATTCCGTCGACATATATCCAAAATGTCCAATAATTTGGCGAGTTTGATCCAGAAAAACACCGGTTCCAACTTGCGTAACGTGACTACAAAATATCTCAAAAGTTACCTGTACACTTTTCAAACTACTTTTGTAATGTAACTTTAGGTATTTTTTAAAGTAAATAATTTATAAAATTGAAGACTGGATGATCTGTGTTCAATACAGGAAGAAAACAAACTGACGCTACCTTTCTGGTCACCTGCCTCCATCTAACAGTACACTTGAAGTGACCCTTGTTTTGAACAGGGCTACTTCTTCATTACACAAAGGAAAAACCTCAACCCATTTCTAAAGACTGGTGACATCCAGTGGAAGCGGTAGGAACTGCAAGAAGGTCCCTTAGAAATCTGGATTCCCAATGAAAACCCATTGAAAAGAGAGTGACCTCAAAAAAAAATCTGAATGGTTTGTCCTCGAGGTTTCGCCTGCTACATACAGTGGGGCAAGAAAGTATTTAGTCAGCCACCAATTGTGCAAGTTCTCCCACTTAAAAAGATGAGAGAGGCCTGTAATTTTCATCATAGGTACACTTCAGGTACACTTCAACTATGATAGTTCGAACAGAGGATCCGCTTTGGGAAAGTCGTATTCTTGATCGTAATGTTGGTAATTTGATGTTGCTCTTATATCCAATAGTTCTTCCCGGCTGTATGTAATAAGATTTCTTGGGGTAACAATGTAAGAAATAATACATTTAAAAAATAATGCATAGTTTCCTAAGAACTCGAAGCTCGAACCATCTCTGTCGGCGCCATGCTCTCTCACCACCTCCTACTGCATAGGAGTAGGAGGACTAAGTCTATCTATGACGGGAAACAGATACAGTGTCAATTTCTCTTACTTCGGTATGTTGCTCATCAACTTGCTTGTCAACAGATTCCAATGCAGCCTCGCTCTCGCTGCTGCCGCTCGTTGCCATCGCTCTTGCAAGCTAGCATCTTTAACTACTTACGTCACTTGACTTGTGGTAGAAAGTTCCATTTTCGTCACAGAAATTTGCAGTTACTCCTTTCTTTCCTGTCTCATCATAGCGACTACCAATCTGATACCATGTTATGTTTGCTTCTTGTATAATGACAAACTGTGGGGTAGGTTTAACTACTTTTAATGAACATATACAGTTGAAGTTGGAAGTTTACATACACTTAGGTTGGAGTCATTAAAACTTGTTTTTCAACAAATTTCTTGTTAACAAGCTATAGTTTTGGCAAGTCGGTTAGCACATCTCCTTTGTGCATGACACGTAATTTTTACAACAATTGTTTAGACTGTAACAATGTGCTGGGTTCGTTGTCTGAGTCAGGCGCAGGACACAGGTTTGAGGAAAACCACAAAAGTCTTTATTAGAAATATTAATACAAAAAAACGGAATATCTCCAAGGAAACATCACGTATAGAGAGAACCCTCAACACACACGGTAACGCAAAACATCGACCAGAGGTTAAATAAGGAACATAATAAGGGAATAGAAATCAGGTGTGTGTAATTAAGACAAAACAAAAGGAAAAAGGAAACATGGATCGGTGATGACTAGAAAGCCGGTAACTTCTACCGACAAACGCTGCCCGAACAAGGAGAGGAGCCGACCTCAGCCGAAGTCGTGACACAGACAGACAGATTATTTCACTTTTATAATTCACTGTATCATAATTCCAGTGCGTCAGAAGTTACATACATTAAGTGCTTTTAAACAGCTTGAAAAATTCCAGAAAATGTTGTCATGGCTTTAGAAGCTTCTGATAGGATAATTGACATAATTGGAGTTCTACCTCTTTGCTTGACATCATTGGAAAATCAAAAGAAATCCTCCAAGACCTCAGAAAAAAAATTGTAGACCTCCACAGGTCTGGTTCATCCTTGGGAGCAATTTCCAAATGCCCGAAGGTACCACGTTCATCTGTACAAACAATAGTACGCAAGTATAAACACCATGGGACCACACAGCCGTCATACCGCTCAGGAAGGAGACGCATTCTGTCTCCTACAGATGAATGTACTTTGGTGCGAAAAGTGCAAATCAATCCCAGAACCATAGCACAGAACCTTGTGAAGATGCTGAAGGAAACAGGTACAAATGTATCTATATCCACAGTAAAACGAGTCCTATCTCGACATAACCTGAAAGGCCGCTGAGCAAGGAAGAAGGCACTGCTTAAAAACCACCAGAAAAAATCCAGACTATGGTTTGCAACTGCACATGAGGACAAAGATCACACTTTTTGGAGAAATGTCCTCTTGCCTGATGAAACAAAAATAGAATTGTTTGGCCATAATGACCATTATGTTTGGAGGGAAAAGGGGGATGCTTGCAAGCCAAAGAACACCATCCCAACTGTGAAGCACTGGAGTGGCAGCATCATGTTGTGAGGGTGCTTTGTTGCAGGAGGGACTGGTGCACTTCACAAAATAGATGGCATCATGAGGTACATTTACATTACATTTAAGTCATTTAGCAGACGCTCTTATCCAGAGCGACTTACAAATTGGTGAATTCACCTTCTGACATCAGTGGAACAGCCACTTTACAATAGTGCATCTAAATCATTTAAGGGGGGTGAGAAGGATTGCTTTATCCTATCCTAGGTATTCCTTGAAGAGGTGGGGTTTCAGGTGTCTCCGGAAGGTGGTGATTGACTCCGCTGTCCTGGCGTCGTGAGGGAGTTTGTTCCACCATTGGGGGGCCAGAGCAGCGAACAGTTTTGACTGGGCTGAGCGGGAACTGTACTTCCTCAGTGGTAGGGAGGCGAGCAGGCCAGAGGTGGATGAACGCAGCGCCCTTGTTTGGGTGTAGGGCCTGATCAGAGCCTGGAGGTACTGCGGTGCCGTTATGTGGATATATTGAAGCAACATCTCAAGACATCAGTCAGGAAGTACAAACCTGACTCAGTTACACCAGCTCTGTCAGGAAGAATGGGCCAAAATTCACCCAACTTATTGTGGGAAGCTTGTGGAAGGCTACCCGAAACGTTTGACCAAAGTTAAACAATTTAAAGGCAATGCTACCAAATACTAATTGACTGTATGACAGTTTGTGTTGAAACTGCTATGGTGCACATTCCTGCAGTAAGCATGCCAATTGCACATTCCTGCAGTAAGCATGCCAATCTGGGGCATTGTGTTGTGTGACAAAATAGCTAGAGTGGTCATTTATTGTCCCCAGCACAAGGTACACCTGTGTAATGATCATGCTGTTTAATCAGCTTCTTGATATGCCACACCTGTCAGGTGGAGGGATTATATTGGAAAAGGAGAAATACTCACTAAGAGGGATGTAAACACATTTGCGTACAAAATTTGAGAGAAATAAGCTTTTTGTGCGTACGGGACATTTCTGGGATCTTTTATTTCATCTCATGAAACATAGGGACAACACTTTAAATGTTGCATTCATATTTTTGTTCAGTGTATGAGTTCCCCAGTCACGTTATGTTCACACTGTATTGACATGACCATTGACAATCCATCTAAGGACTTATGTTCCTGTATCCTTTTTTCAGAACTGAGACGGATCACACACTGGCTTCATCAGGGTCCTTTTTAAGCTGACTCGTCCCATGTCACTCCCACCCCCTTGGAAGGCGTCTTCACCACAGGAATCGGGGCAGCTGGATGGGGGAATGAAGTGCCGGACCTCTTTCTACCTCCCCAAAGATACAGCCAAACACCTGCACATAGGCTCCCGGACACAGGTACGAGAGGTCATAGAGGCCCTGCTCAACAAGTTCACTGTGGTGGACAACCCGGCCAAATTCGCCCTGTTTGAGTGAAGTGAACGTCAAAACCAGAGTGAGTGTCCATAGGCAATATAACCTAAAAGCACTGTCATGAATGTGCTCAAATCATTTCAACACAATGTATGAACATGTCCTCTCTCTCTCTCTTTCTCTTATTTATTTATTTGCATGGGAAACATGTTTACATTGCCAAAATGTAAATAAACAATCAAAAATGAACAGTAAACATTCAACTCAAAAAAGTATCAAAGGAATAGAGACTGTTCAAAGGTCATATTATGGCTATGTATCTCTCTTTGTTTTACTTTTCTAGTATACCTCCGTAAGCTGTCTGATGACGAGCGGCCGCTCCACCTGCGTCTGTGTGCCGGACCTAGTGAGATCGTCCTCAGTCTGGTGTTGAAAGAGAATGAGACTGGGGAGGTCAATGTGAGTCATCTTCAAAGCCATAGAAATAAAATATATTTCTCTGTCCAAAAAATACACAAAGAGGGCTCTCATATGCGCAATACTGAAAATGAAGTGTATTGTAAAGTGTTGACAGAGTAATTACTCTGCTACGCTCTGTGCAGGGACAGGGTGAAGGAGGCAATGGCCAACATCACCACCCCAGGCTGATGTGATGTAATGGCATCATGGTGGAGAGGCATGCACACTATTGACCAGCAGCCACCAGGAGCATGGTACACAATATGCCATCTGTTCAAAGGTCTTTAGAGCTGTCCTTGATGTAGCGGATAGAGCACAGCACAACAACCTCTGCAGCTGTTGATGGCAACTACGGCCAAAGGGGGTTAGATAGGGGGAGAGACAGGAAGTCGGAGATCAATCATGAACATGTCCTTGAGACAGACTTTGGCCGTGTTCGTGAGGATCAACATTGTAATGTATCATGGGTAAATTGTGACTGACGGACTGATCTACAAATAATAATGGGTCGTTATTTGTAGATGAGTTAGCCCAGGGACATAGTAGTGTAAGCTAGGAGAGATGGTAGAGACATTTAGAGCAAACATGTGGGCTACTACTATGGGTGTTGTGAGGCCTGGATTGGGCACTTTTGTGAATGACTGGAAGAAGTTGTCTGAGGAGTGAGGACCGACGATAACGTCATTGACTGGACACCCAGGAGATGTCCTGGTATGGACACGGCTTAACTGGAGAACTGGAGTTTTTCCACTGGGAAAATGTATTCTGCTGCTCAGATGTTGGGGGAGGTTGCAATAACTGAAGATTTAATTGTATTGAGCTGTTGTTACTCCAATAATTCCCCTTGTTAATAAAGGGATCATTGAATGCGTCTGACATGCCAATCTGTAGATTTCTATCTTAGTTTAGAGACGTGTGATGAAACTTGACAACCGTTTTTGACCAGGGCTGTGTTCAGTAGTGCATACTGTAGCAAAAATGTATTACAATCAAAACAAAATTCTGTGTTCTTACAGGGACAGTTTAGGTCTCTCCCTGTTTAAAAAATCATTTTCTTCCTACTGCACATGGCCCAGCTTTCTGGGAAGCCATTTGTCAAAATTACTCAGATAAATCCTTTAAACTTTTAATTAGCCAGTGTCATGCATGTTTTATTATGGGAATGACATATCTAAGGAAAGAAATCTATTTTGCAGTGTTCATATTTCCAATAATAAAAAGATAAGTCATTGAATATTTATTTTGTTATCAGTGTTGTTACTTTGACTTACGTTACATCACCCACTTTAGAGTAGACTATTTTGCTTATCTGCTCTTTTTCCTCATCTCCTTTCCTTCCCAACAAGGAAAGTAATCAAAAAATAGACTGGAAGTGACGCAGGTACATTCCCTCCATTTGACGGAAGTGAGGGAGAGGCTGAAAGCTGTGTCTCGCTTTTTCAGCGTGAGAGAGCTGTTTGTGTTTTGAAGGCATTCGTCGTCAAAGGAAGTTGCCACTTCCTAGATTTCAATCGACATCACGCTGAAATTACTCTGGGTATGGCGATAGTGAATGCGCTTTCAAGCATGTAACAATCAAATGGAAACGTGACAGCACGTATGGCGTTTTGTAGCTAGCTATCTGATATTCTGAAGGGCCTTAGCTACAACTAGCATATCACAGCCTCAGACACGCTGGAATGTTCTGCCAAGCTCAATACTTCAACCTGTTTCAGATATGACATGCTGCTATTTAACAGAACAGTTATACGTGAGTTG
Source organism: Oncorhynchus masou masou (assembly GCF_036934945.1). Lineage (NCBI taxonomy): Eukaryota > Metazoa > Chordata > Actinopteri > Salmoniformes > Salmonidae > Oncorhynchus > Oncorhynchus masou. The sequence goes on along the minus strand of NC_088217.1, from coordinate 20,061,991 downwards.
TCGGCTAGATAGCTACGGATGATGACAGGACGTCGTTGATGTAAACAGCTAGCTAAGCTATATTGGTTTGGGAAACTAACGCCAGCCTCAATCCTACCATGCTCGTTTGCTATGTTTAAAAAAAAACTGGCTGTTTCGAGGCCTGAATGCTGATCGGCCGTGGTATATTTAAGCAATAAGGCACGAGGGTGTGTGTTTATATGGCCAATATACCACGGCTAACGGTTGTTCTGAATCACGACGCAACACGGAATGCCTGGATACAGCGCTTAGCCGTGGTATGTTGGCCATATACCACATACCCCCAAGGTGCCTCATTGCTATTATAAATTAGTTACAAACGTAATTAGAACAGTAAAAATAAATGTTGTCATGCCCGTGGTCTACGGTCTGATATACCATGGTTGTCAGCCAATTAGCATTCAGAGCTGAACCACCAAGTTTTATAATTAAGTGATGACTGAGAAGCTGGTGTTTGGACCCAGTCGTTCAGTCTTTTTGTTCTGTATCTATGGACGCGACCCAGTCTTTCGTTCTAAATGTGCCATTACCATACTGGCTGGCAACGTTCTTATCCCTTGCTTGCTGGCTAGCCAACTATGGCTAACTTAGTCACGCCAAACAGTGCAGCCAGAATAACAACAGTAGCTGCATTTGTTTAAGCAGCTTTTTAGTGACATTGATTTGGCTACATCCATAGCAATGAGCAAATGAGACGTGATTTCGCCTGGCATAGAAAATGTGCTCTCTCCACATCACTGTACTTGATAGGAGCTAGGCAACAACGCAACTAACACAATCACTTCAAACTGAAGCTGGAAAGTGTAAACTAGCTGTACTTTGTTTCGTTGTAGCTTTTTTCAATTGACATTTCTTTGTATATATCCGTAAAAACAATACCATCTGATTCATGATTTCTACTGGCTGAGAAATGCTGTGTCTCATCCCGACTCTTGACATTCCCATAACAATGGGAAAGCTGGGACTCCCAATCACATCGGGTTGTGATACAGCCTGGAATCGAACCAGGATCTGTAGTGATGCCTCTAGCACTGAGATGCAGTGTCTTAAACTGCTGTGCCACTCAGGAGCCCATAAATGTGAGAATGTCTAGATGCTTTTTATAGTGGAGATCAACTTTATATATTGCCCGGCTGGGTTGATGAGACAGTGGATTGCGTAGTCACATGGCATGGGCATTTTAACGTCAGATTTAGCCGATGGTAATTTGTGGAATAGACACCGGCTGGAAAGTGGTTTTAACCAATGAGCATTCAGGATTAGAAGCACCTGTTGTATAACAGACCGCATACCATGGGCATGACATTTATTTTTACTGTTCTAATTTCGTTGGCAACCAGTTTATAATAGCAATAAAGCACCTTGGGGGTCTGTGGTGTATATGGCCAATATACCACGGCTAAGGGCTGTAACGCAACAGAGTACCTGGATGTGATCTTGAACAGCCCTTAGTCATGGTATATTGGCCACATACCACACCCCATCTGGCCTTATTGCTTGAGTATAGAATACTAGGTGAAAGACCACTAACTCATGCTAAATAGTCACAAATGGCTAGCTAGCTAGCAAAAGATGTCAACATAGCTAAGACGGCAGGTAATGTGATCTCTAGCAAAACCAGCGCTGCCAGGGAAATGTTTGTCACCATTCATCCATATCTAGCTTCTAGTAACTTCCTTTCTCTGTAATTCCTTTAGATTCTAGCTAGCTATTGTCTTCTACTTGATTAACAACGTCCCTGTCTCGAACTGTCAACACCTTCATCGAGCACCAACTAGCTACATCTCCTGGGTGCAGTCTGGCCAAGAAAATAATGTCCTACAGTTGAAGATGGGAGGTAGTGGCTCCAAAACCAAGGGTTATTGGCCTTTTGCTGGTTCAGGCAGTGTTGATGGTGATCCAACCAAAGAGGGAGTCGACGAACAGTCGCTGGCGAGGCTCCGAAGTTTCCAAAGGGCGACACCCTACGTGTTTACCAGACAAAGGTAAATACAGCATCATAAGTACCTATAGTGCATTTGGAAAGTATTCAGACCCCTTGACTTTTTCCACATTTTGTTACGTCAGACGTATTCTAAAATAGAAAAACCCTTGAATGAGTAGGCGTTCTAAAACGGATAGTGTATCTGTGGAGAACACCTAGTCTGATTAATCACGCTGTAACACAATTAATTGGTATATACAGCCTCAAACTAATGCTTGCAAAATAATTAAAATGTTCCTTACAAGAAAGAATGTTGAATAAAATTACATTTTAAACTTACTCTACTGGTTGTCTGTGGTTTGATCTTCAGCTGCTTGAAATTTGACCAAATATCTACAGGAAAGTATTGTTTACTCAACTTTTGAGAGAGCCAGTAGGTGTATGGCTCGGTTCAGCACCAAAGTAAATTTGGTTTTATGTTGGATATTTGGTTCTCCAAGCATGCCATGACAATGAACATTTTATATTTTCTGAATTGGGAGGATGGAGACCAATTGAAATTGGCATACAAAAAAGGTGTCTATTTGTTCTCCATCCTCCCCTAATTCAGACTGTACAACTGTTCATTGTCATGGAATGCTTGGTTCAATAGCTATTGATGAGAGAACAGAATATTGAATATAAAAAAACTTTTCTTGGTACTGAACCGACTCAACCCGCCTCTCTAAAAAGTTGTGATAAGCAATACTTTCCTGTGGATATTTTGTGGCTACACAATTTTGCAGGAATTAGTCCAAGGCTGTATATACCAATTAATTGTGTATTACAGCCTGATTAATCAGACTAGACCACACCCAGCAGTAACCCTTATGTCTTATCTGCTTTCAGCTCCCTGTACTTTGACGAGGATGGAGACCTCGCCCACGAGTTCTATGAGGAGACGGTTGTGACGAAGAACGGCCGCAAGAGGGCCAAACTGAAGAAGATCCAGAAAAACCTCATACCTCAGGTAACGGCCCCCTCTGTCAGGTAACGGCCCCCTCTGTCAGGTAATGGCCCCCATTTGGAATACAACATTCAGGGGTGTATTTGCTAGCAACCAAAAGGGTGAAACAGGGAAGTACCTGTTTGCTTCCAATCTGAATTTCTCCAATAGAAACTCTATTGGACACCCCCCTAGTATGCATGATGAAAATTGTCCCACCCCCACACCAGTATATCCGATATGGCGATATCCAATATCCTGATCTCACATCTGAATGTTTAGTTAACTAATGAATGATCATGTGCTTTAGTTTTAGTTGTGTTCATCATTCTGTCTCTTTTGTTTTTTTTTCCATATAGGGAACCATAAAGCTAGAGCACCCCTGCATCCATGTGGATTTCCCTGTCGTTCTCTGTGAGGTTTGATGAAGCCTGGAGCCACGTTTTGAGACCAGACTCAGACTAGCCAATGTGTCAACTCCGTCCCCCTGTTTCCCTCTCCACCTATACTTTACCCTGAAGCCCTCTAAACCACCGTGGTCTCCCTGTGATGATGTTTGGCCGGAGCCCTGACCTGTGATGATAGACAGGCTGTCTAAACACATGATTGTGTTGAGCCCCTGCATATGGACTCTGTAAAGTGTGGCCTGTGTGCAGTCACGTTACACAAAGTAGTACCTGGCCACTTACGGAGACCGTCGATGATCTGTGAAACACGTCAGTTAAGATGGCTGAAGACATAGTTATTGCTCACGATACCCTCAACCTATTCAATATATACAGTATGTGTGTTAGTGGATATGGAATGAAGTGTGACGACAGCTTGTCTGCCTGTCTCACAGCAGCAGTGTGCTCTGGTAGGAGGATCCATTGTACTTTGTAAGAAGAATGTAATGGGACAATTTGAGTTGAACCATGGGCTGTTAAGTTAGGCCGGCAATCCTATATCTTTAAACCCTGCCCTAGAGAGTTAATTTACCATCTGTACGCATTAAGGGGTGAGATTTTCCGATACCTGTTCAGTCTTCAGAGCTTCCAGAGTAATGATAGGGCTTCAGCTATTAGGGCCATATCCTGAGGTCAGAGATATAGGAATATTTAATGCACATTTTATGTTTACAAGTAAAACAAAAAAACACCGTGGCTTGATATAATTTCCACCATGCGGGACGATGGCTCTGCTTCTCATTTCCCCATGATGGAGCTAGACAATTGGTGGCCAATGTGATCTAAGCTTATCTTAATGTGACGTGTTGTAATGTTTGACTGGCTGTGGTGATCGTGGTGTCAAGACCAGGGCTTTATGAAATGTTTGAGTATGCGCTGATCTAGAATCAGTTTTAACCTTTGAGATCATCTTAGTGAATCACATTGACATTAAAGGGACGGGGGACGGGCTGGGGTCTGATCCTAGCTCAGCAATCCTAGTGAATTGCTTTTTTTTTAGCACGGGCCCAGGCCTCAGACACATGTACAGAGAAGCACGAACTTTAGTCCCCCTGGGAAAGTCCTCTGTTCCTTCACTGCTTTAGCGCAATTACATTTCACTGTTAATTTATTTTAACTGTTATAATGGCATTATTTTTAATTACAACTCAAAATGTATCCAGTTGGGTCGTGGTCCCTTTGTCTTCTACATACCATTACACAAACTGATGTCTCCCTCTTTCAACTGTGGAATTTCTGTGTTCTCTTCTCCCCATATCTGTGTTCATGGATAGTGTTATGGAATAGGTTACTTAGTTTAGACAGCACACTACAGCTCACTTCCACACTCCATTCCCCCGCCAGGGGGCAGCAGCAACCTTGTCCAGGTGTTGAGCCTGGTTGATAAGCACATCAGGTGCTGCCAATTCAGTTGGTCAATAGTCAGTGTCCCAGCTTGAGAGCCATGAGGCTGCTGGGTTGGTTTGGTGGCCATGAAGCCTTTCGTTTTGATGTCTCTTTAGTTTAGGTATGCCTGTTTGTAGTTTCTTATACATTTGTTTCCGTCACCATCTGAACATAATAATCCGCTTGGGCTCGCCAACCCAAAGGAGTCAAGTCAGAGCTGGACCTAAGGCAAGGTTGCTGTCTCCCTGGGCACATGTGCACCCAACACGGTCCTCAAACACTGATTTCTCATACAATGAACAAAAATAAACCCAACATGTAAAGTGTTGGTCCCATGTTTCATGAGTTTAAATAAAAAATCCCCAAAAAGTTCCATATGCACAAAAAGCTTATTTCTTTCGTTCTGTGCACAAATGTGAGCATTTCTCCTTTACCAAGATAATCTAACCACCTGACAGGTGTGACATATAAAGAAGCTGACAAAACCGCATGATCATTACACAGGTGCACCTTGTGCTAGGGGCAAACGGTCACTTTAAAATGTGCAGGTTTGTCACAACACAATGCCAATGATGAATTGAATGTTAATTTCTCTACCATGAGCTGCCTCCACTATCGTAATAGAGAATTTGGCAGTACTTCCAAACAGCAGACCACGTGCAACCATTTCAGCCCAGGACCTCCACATCCGGCTTCTTCACCTGCAGGATCATCTGAGGTGGGGTGTGGGTGTGCTGAGGAGTATTTCTGTCTGTCGTAAAGCCCCTTTGTGGGGGAAAACAAATTCTCATTGACTGGGCCTGGCTCCCCAGTGAATGGGCCTGGCTGCCAAGTGGGTGGGCCTATGCCCTCCAAAGCCCACCCATGGCTGCACCCTTGCACAGTCATGTGAAATCCATAGATTAGGGCCTAATTAATTTATTTCAATGGACTGATTTCCTTATATGAACTGTAACTCAGTAAAATCTTTGAAATTGCTGCATTTATTTTTGTTCAGTATATAAACGCACACATTCAATCACGTTACAGACCATGTAACTAGGCCTGAGAGTGGAGTGCAACAATATCAGTAGGCAAGTTATTTGTTTGGTAACAATAGTTGTGCCTGACTCAGCCACAAGGGGGAGTATTTGTCATTTGATCTTTGCCCTTTATCCTCCTGTATTAGTGATTGGCTCAAGCTTTTCCCCTAGCGACCCCAACAGAAAGGCGATTCCCTCTGCCCAATATAACATCATTGTACTGACCAACTGATGAGAGCATTACTCCAAGGGAAATTTTCAGACTTTGTACTTTTCAGATTACTTTATCGGCCAGTCATATTGAAGTGGTGGAAGCCTGCCCTATCTAACGGGTGTATACTTACAGACCTTTGCCTAAAGTGGAAAAGAGCACATTCATGTTCACAATGGCACAATCTGTTGAATCACCATGTCCACAGACACGCACCTCTCTAGCCTGCCTCTCAGGGGGACGTTAATTTAATTTCCGAGCCCCCATTGGCTACTCACCCACACACGGGTCCCCTGTAGTCTCTAATTTCCTTCTGAGGACAGACTCTGAGATCCCTGCAGACAGCAAGATAGGTTTTAATTGGGTAAGGAGTGGGAGTTTCTAATCTTATAATCTACGACATATGGGCCCATCATGTCTGTCTGTTTTATGGGCTTTTGTCTGATAAATTGCTTCTTGTATCCTCAGTTAACTCTGAGCTCCATGGAAGAGGTATACATAGTGGTAAAATCTAGCTAGACATGACGGGAGCCTTCTAATGTAAATGTCTGTTGTAAATAGAAGGCTCTGTACATGACTGTGCTTGAGTTCTGGGCACAGATGACTCCTGCAGTGTCAAGCCATATTATAAAAAAAACATTTTACACTGTTAGGAAAGTGATTGTGCATGTTTGACATTGCAGCCAATGTGATGCATTTTCGGTCAATTGTGACTGAATGATCTACAAATAATTGAGTAATTATTTATGATGCAAGGTTATTTGTAGATCAGTCAGTCGGCAGTCTCATGCAAGGCTGGCTGCAGTTTCGAACAAGCCCAGTATCTCATTGTTTGACAACCAGGGTGGTACAGGAGGAGAGGGAGGAGAGGATGGAGTTCAGCAATCATGTGAGGGTGTGTTTCTACATATTATAAATAACTTCTAAAGTGGTCCTTCCGCTCTGTCACTATTCTAGGTTGGAGGGTGTGTGTGTGTATGTTTTGCACATAGCATGCCGTTCTGTTGTAAATTGTGTTTGTCTGATTGCTAGCAGATGACTCACAGTACTTACGCTGTGACTTCATTAAACTTCAGAGTAGTGGATAGGTGCCACAGACGCTGCTTCTGCTGCAGTTTCTCTACCACTGATCTGAGCATGTGTCATCTGGAGAACACTACTTGAAAAGTAGTCATTCACTAAATTGTGTCTATGAAAAGTGAATCGTAGATATTGCATAGAACTTTGTTTCACTAAGATTACTAAAGGCACTACTTCAAACATTATTTCACTACAGAGGTTAACATTAGATCTGGTTGACAGGCTTGAGAGACATTGTTTTGCGTCTCACATTATAAAACTATTGAAGGCTGTGAAGCTCTGTGTTCACACGAGTGTGAGTCTGTGTGTGCCCTTGACCTTGGCGCATTTGGCAGCTGTAGATTGCTCCCATGGCAATACCACTATGTTCAGCAACAGCATGTGGCATGTCCTTGGCCCTGGTGTCACAATAGCGGGTACTCTGCTGATGTGCGGTCAACTTTGTCACACTGTAGTTGCAGCCACAGTCCACCAATGTTGTTATGGAAGGCGTCTTCCTGTCCCCCGTCCTCTATGGGTCTGGACATGCTAAGAGGGGAAATTGAAACCTGGGAAGGATGTCACTGACGTATACACAGGGTGGAGGAAACAACCCCAACTACACTCCTAGAAAAAAGGCTTCCAAAAGGGTTCTTCAGCTGTCTCCATGGGACAACCATTTTTGGTTCCAGGTAAAACGCTTTTGGGTTCAATCAAGAACCCTCTGTGGAAAGGGTTTTATATGAAACCAATGGGGCCAACCAAAGAACCCTTTTAGGTTCTAGATAGCACCTTTTTTTCTAAGAGTGTACTGCACAGGAAACAGCAGAGGCCAACTCTCACCAGGGGTGTTTGTGCAGGTATACTGGTCGGTGTGTTGGTGTTCGTGGGGCTACCTTTCACTCTCATACCTTTTCCTATTTATTACTCATGAGGAAGGTGGGTCGTTCCACCTCCAAAAACCACAAGAAAGAGTTTTTCTACGGCCACATCTCAGGTTGTTCTGAAATTGTTTCTGTTGTTAGAAACAGTTAAGATTAGCAATCCTGCATCATTATTTTGTTGAAAATCTTCTGAGAAAATAAGTTGATTGCACCCAAATATGTCATATTAATTTAACCTAACATCTGGTTTGGACCAAGCTTTTTTCTAACAGTGAGGAATCTAGAGAAATTGACAAAAGCCACCCAGGGTCATTGAAGTTGTTAGGTTTATGTCCCATCCTACATCCTACATCACCTAACAGCAGAAACAGCACCATCTAGTCAGACCTGGTAATATCAGTATGTAGGATGGGACATAACTTCAATAACACATTTTTCTGAACAGGGCGGGAAAAAACGTACCAAATTCACTGAGAATACAGTGCCTTGCGAAAGTATTCGGCCCCCTTGAACTTTGCGACCTTTTGCCACATTTCAGGCTTCAAACATAAAGATATAAAACTGTATTTTTTTGTGAAGAATCAACAACAAGTGGAACACAATCATGAAGTGGAACGACATTTATTGGATATTTCAAATTTTTTTAACAAATCAAAAACTGAAAAATTGGGCGTGCCAAATTATTCACAAAAAAATACAGTTTTATATCTTCATGTTTGAAGTCTGAAATGTTTGCAAAAGGTCGCAAAGTTCAAGGGGGCTGAATACTTTTGCAAGGCACTGTACATTACATGAATAACAAATTCTCAGAGCCGCAGCTGCATACTAATTCTCCGACATAGAGAACTGATATTGTATACTCATTGTTAGGGTAGTATTGGTGTGGGTGGCTTTCGACAATTTCTTTGAATTGCTCATGTCTTACTCACTGTTAGAATTGGATGTTAGGTACTTTATTTATTGAATATTATATTTCTCATATAAATGAAAATGGGCAATTTGTGTGCAATCAATTAGCTTAATTTCTCAGCGATCAAACTATATTTCAACAAAATAATGTTGCAGGAATGCTAATCTGTTTCTAACTACAGAAATGATTTCAGAACCATCTGAGATGGTGGGTGTCATGGCTTGTTGATATGACATGGAATGACTCAGGTGTCTTTTAGCACCCTGTTCTTTGCCCATCTGAAAGTGTATGTTGAGTGTGTTTGTTTCTCCTGCAAAGAAGTCTGTGTTATTGTCTGCTTAGAGGATAAAATAATGCTGTGTCATGGTCCACTTCACTTTATTGCTTTTATACAAGGTTTTGTTCTTGTCTTTTCAGCCTTCAAAAAACTCTACTGTGAGTCGCTGTGTGCACTGCGTCACAGGAGGGAGATTAAACAACGGTTAATAGTTTGTTTTATCTCTGTTCTTTTCCACAAAGCTACAATAATATTCCAGAGGTTTGGTCAAGGGCTATGCACAGGTGAGATGGAAAGTTTTGTTTTTTTGGTAGGTTGTGTTCTGAACTTCATCATCTTTCTTTGGGGCTTTCAAGAAACCCCAAATTCTCTTTGGGTCCAAAAAAAAAAAGATATTGAGTGTCTTATTTGTTCACGTTGGCTTTTATACAAGCATATTGTTTTTATTTCACATATTGTAGGCCTTATTGTGGCAGTCTCAAAGTATTTATGAGGAAACGCAATGCCCATTCCCTCTGGAGGACATTTTTCTTTCAGTTTGGGGAAAGAACAAGTATTAGTAGAAGAAGAGCTCTTTCTAGCATCACACTTCCGAGAAGGGAACCATTATTTTTTCTGTCCCTGGCTGTCATATAGCAAGGCGCTCACTTCAGAATGTTTTGCATAGTACTTATTGTAATTGTCATTTCAAAGAATTTTGCTTCATGTTGCAATTAGTGAATTACCATGAAACATGTTTGTGGGTGGGACTGGAGCCAACCAAACTGTAAACAAATGTAAACACATCAGAAAAGCCAAAGGATAGGAAAGAAAACGAAAGCCAAAGAAAGACTAGAAGCTATTTGGAAAGCCAATGATTCAAGGAGCCATTTTCCACATCCTGGTGTGGCTTTTCTGTTATCCCTGGCCATCTCGTATGTCCTAACAGACCTGTGGTTTTATGGGGATGTAGATTAATGCAGGGTCAAAGGTGGCATTCTCTCTGCTGGACAGTCAGACCGGAGTCTTTGAACCGGCCCTGTCTCGTCTCGAGTTACCTCTTCAGAGTTGGGAATTCTAAACTGTTACATTGTGCATGAGCGGAATGCAAACCATTTTGATTGGAGGCATCCGAAGGCTCTTCCCAGTTCTATCCTATAGTTATGTAATGTGAAATATGATGGTGGCAAGGAAAATGATAATTACTACCATCACTAGCAGTAGCTACACATCCATAGCACAAGCTGAAAGTCTGTACCAAGATAGCCTTGACTCCAGTCGTTTTATGTTTATCCATAGAAACAAATTAGAATATTGTGTGATGTCTGGTAGCACGAGACTAGTACAAAGTTCCTGCTAAACCCTATATATATTTCAGACTGAGTAACCTGATGAAGGTCAGAACTTGATGATCATAGTTAACATAGTTAATACTGTGATTATTACCCTAATTTTACCCTTATCCATCTCACTTCAGCACCAACCCCACTAACTGGCACTAATGATTATTCACAAGCCTAGCTTCTTAGTTTAGTGACTGTTATTGGCTTTGATCTATGACCTTGCTTTTGCCCAGCGTATAAAAGCAGCTTTTGTTTCTGCCTATACAGGAACACACTAAGGACAGTGTCTATCACGCAATGAGAAAATGTCTATTATATAGGGCTCAACACAATGCAGCACAAAGTGGCAATGTTCCTACCACAGAGGTCTTTTGTGTCAACAGTCACCCAAAATACCCAAGAACAGTATGTACATTCATGCCCATTTGAATGTACTTTCAACAGCATTTAAAGTGCTGATTAGACTAAAAACTCTGGGTTGCCGGAGACGTTTCACGCTAGCCTCAAGCGTTATCATGTGTGTGTGTGCGTGCGTGTGTGTGTATGACCCCAGGCATACCCTTCCCCCCAGTACAGGGTCAGAATTAACATTATACCCTGAGCAGGACAATAGCTGGACAATTGGAGACGCATGAGGTCATACTGCAGTCAGATGATCAGTGACAAAAACAAAGGAAACCCCTGGCTTTGACACTAAACCCTAACATGTGCCTTCTCTCTCTCTCTCTCTCTCACACACACACACACACACACACACACACACACACACACACACACACACACACACACACACACACACACACACACACACACACACAGGATTTTTGTAGGGTTTGGGCATTTGGGGATTGTCTTCTAATAATTAGTCTGGTAAAATAATGCCTCAGAATTGATACCTAGTATAATACCTGATCCAACAACCTGTCAATTTACCATTAAATTAAGGGATAGGGCGGAATTGACTCTTATGAGCATGAGAGGGAAGGAAGTACCTTCTGGTTTGTTGGGGCCTAAATCTAACTAAACCTAACCTTGGTGAGAGGGGTGAGTTATATTTTATTGAGTTCATGAGCCTGATGTCTATTTGGCATGGTTGCATGGGCGGGACAGAGGTGGGGTCTGTCAGAGGTTGAAATAAGATGTAAGACTGAATCTCTGCATTTAACTACTAACACACTCAAAGGATTGTCAATGCAGGGGGACCCAGGACACTTTAGCCAACATTATAGTGGGGAAAGAAACTGGTCTGTACAACACATCCAGTCCTCTTCGGTGGATTTGCAAGGAAAAGGAGTCTAGCCTCTGTTGGGTAAGTGGGAAAAACTTCAGAGACCGATTTATTCAACATTTGACTATAACATATTTGTCTGCATTCCTTTTTTTTTACTCCATTTCTTATTATGCATGTATCCATCATCTAAAAGTCATGTGCTCTACTCCTGAATCAATTAACCAAGGTTGATGACCAGTTGCATTTCAGACACCATTTCTCATTGTCTGCTTGTCACGCCCTGACCTTAGAGATCCTTATTATTCTCTATGTTTGGTTAGGTCAGGGTGTGACTCGGGTGGGAAAATCTATGTTTTCTATTTCTTTGTGTTTTTGGCTGAGTATGGTTCCCAATCAGAGGCAGCTGTCTATCGTTGTCTCTGATTGGGTATCATATATAAGTTGTCATTTTCCTTTTGGGTTTTGTGGGATCTTGTTTTCTGTATAGTTTATTTTGCCTTACAGAATTGTGCACTTTTGTTTTTGTTTGTTGCTTTAGACACAACTAGCGTTTGTGTTCGATTTATGTTCATTGTTTTTCCCGGTGTTACGTATTCAAACCTACTATGCTGCACCTTGGTCCGGTCATTTATCATCCGACGATGAGCGTAACACTGCTATGACAGGAGGCACATCACATTGATGCCTTTTGTAAAATGTCTAAACATATCACACACAGTGTGTTAGGTCATTTTAATTTGATAATATTCCAATTTACTCTAACATATATTTTCATGTGTTTTCAGCTTCTTTATAGTTGTTTCATGTGTGTAGTCTATGCATAGGAGATTATTGTCTAAAAGTTGTGAGTTTTGTTATCATGCTATCAATTAGGGAGTGTAGCATAAAACAAATCCATCCCTAAACTTCCCCGCTAGAGAGTTTCTTCCTTGGATAACTACTTCAAACTACAAAACACATTTCCACAACATCTTTGTCATTCCTCTCTGCACTGCACTGCCCTCCTCTCAAAAAACACTCTGTCAAATCCCCTCTGGTTTGCTGAATGATTTGTTGCTGTCAAGTAGATTCCTGTCTGGATTTCACAACAGTGGACCCTAGGCCAGACTTCAAAGCACCACACATCTGTGCCTGTAGCTGCCTAGCTGTGTGTGGGTGGCATACTAAGGCACTGATTGCATTGCGGTAAATGCACTCTACTCTGGTTAATCATTCAATCAAACTTTATTTGTCACATGCGCCGAATACAACAAGTGTAGACTTTACCATGAAATGCGTAATTACAAGTCCTTAAACAACAGCGCAGTTCAAGAAGAGTTCAGAAAATATTTACCAAGTAGACTAAAATAAAGGTAATAATAAAAAGTAACACAATAAGAATAACAATAACCAGGCTATATACAATCAAATGTATTTATAAAGCCCCTTTTACATCCACAGTTGTCACAAAGTGGTTATACAGAAACCCAGCCTAAAAGAACAATTAAGCAATGAAGAGGTGGCTTCACTACTACTGTAGTTTACATCCAGGTGTGTGTTAGTTAGTAGCAATTCCTGGTTACTGCCCGCTCCACAGGGCTTAGAGAGAGGGGAAGGCTTTAAACCATGGACATTCAGTGGTGATAGACCAGACTACAGGCAGATACACCTGGGACTGATGTAAAGCAGGCAGGCCCTGTTTACATGATACGTACGTTACGTTAAGGTATCCCAGTTGACTTAAAATGGTCTGGTCTTCTGTGTTCCTTGTACTGAAATTACATCTGCGAACAAGCAAACAGAGTGAGAAAGAGAGCAAGAAATTTCTGCTGTAGGTCTTAACCTGCTTGGTCAGCAGCCATGAGAGACGCTTTCCCCTTCATAAGTTTGACCCTGTCAGGTGAGTCAGCACGGAGAGTCAGTGGTCGCTCCCAACTTTCACAGGAACAGCAGCTATGTCCACAGCACATGGTCAGTGGACATCATGCTTTCTAGGGGGTGAACTGCAGATGTGTGGATGAAGTTAGACAGCTGTATGCTTTATTTCTGTTTCCTGAAAGATTTGAAAGAGTATGGTCACATAGCTTGTCAATTACTGAGAAGTATCAGTAAGGACTACATTAAGATGACTGACATAAGAAACACGCGGTCTAAAAGTAGGATGGGCTCGTTTAAAGTGGACATCCACACTCCTGTAACACGTGGTATTAATATACTAGCTAGCAGTGCTAGTCACCCACATATCCGCTATCTAAACCTACATAAACATAATTCATTGGATTGGTTCCTACATGTGACTATATCCTATCTTAATTTAAAGAACACATTTTGGCGTGAGATCCTACCCTCAGCGAAATTGGAAGACTAAGCCACTATTGACATTTAAAGGGAGTAATCGTAAACAAACGTCAAACCAAAAACGCTACAAATACATTAGTATGGCTTTAACATACACATAAATATATATTGACATGAATTAGTCCAATGACATATATGTATTACTCCTCATCAAGACGAAGTGACCTAAACATTGAAGTCAATTTCTGAACGTACCCCCCCACCCCCCTTTCCCGTAGAATGGAACGAGCAGTTCTAAACTCGTAGCACATCAGAGCATTGTTTCTCTGCTTGGATCTGGGCGCTATGCGTTGTTGGCAAGAGTGGATTTTCCCGAAAAATGTATTGATTATAATATGTTATTAGCAAGAAGACTGGTGGAACATTTCCATCATGAGGAGATATGTATACCAGGATGTCGGCAGATTCTTGTCGTTTTTTGTTTGAAACCACATTAGTGGAATAAACCGTTGTTCTGATCTTAGTCGTCTGCTACAGGTCAGATTCCCTTGGTCATCTAGTGAAACTTGTGTTGCTACAGTAGCAAGTAGTGTAACATTATTGAACAGTTCGCAACTGTATCATTCAATTTCAGTTATTGTATTTGGCTACAATGTGATGAGTAAATGCAAGGACTGTGAAACTAGCTCGTGCTAACGTTGTGCGCGTGTACAACTACGTCGCGTGTTCGTACTAGTTTGTGGTGAATTTGGTATGCATATAATTACTTATTTGATTAACGAATTAGCGAGTAATGATAATCATTCACATTGTCTGAAACTGGTGAGCTGGTTTGGTTTTTACATTTGAGTGTATTGTTTGATTCGTTTCGAGGCCAGCATAAACACGAAAACAGGGTAAAATGCAGTCATCGGTATTTTTTGGTCCACAGACATAATCAGGGTAAAGGATTACAAAAACGGTAACTAATTCGTTACATTACCAGCAAAAATATTGTGATCAGATTACAGATACTTTTGAAAAACTAGATGATTACTTTAAGGGTTACTTTTAAATTCAGAAAGAATGTTAGCGAAAAACATATTTTAGACTTGTTTTCTCAATGACATTCAAGCATTGAAAAAAAGTTCACATTTGTTCCACCTGAGCGAGTCTGACCACAAGTCAGAGACCACCATGATGACACACAAAATGTGTTTGATCGATCGCAGGAATAGGCTTTTGAAGGCTACTGTCCAATGGTGCGACTACTGTCGGCATCCAAAGATTATCGAATTTGAATTAACGCTTGGAGGTGAGGATAACAGCAGTGGTGTGATATGGTGATATGGATATAATTTATTATTGATATCTACATAGCGCATTGATGTGAATCACACTGCTCTCATTTAGTTATTTGCGCCTTACGGATTGTGGTTGTTGTGCATGGCTGTTCACAATCTAAATGTGTATTTGAACCCAATAATGGTTGAATTCAAGAAGTTTAACCTGCCTAGCAATCATTGTTTTTGAAACCAGTGGACATCCAGTGAAAAATACACTCTTGCAACAGCGGGCTATGGAATAAAAGTTGGGCTTTTATTGCTCAATCAAATTCATGCTGATAAAATAAAAATCATAGGCCGAATGGACACATGCTCAAAATCACATTTTTAATAGATTTAAAGGGGCAATCTAGTTGCTACATAATGTTTTTGACTTATAGATTTTATATATATATATATATATATTTGATTCTTGAAGAATATAATTTATAATGCCTCATGAGCTAAGTTCAACTGTCACACTCCATGAGAACTCGAAATATAATCTTGTTTTTCTCAAATGTTTGTAAATGTGAACAAACACTGTATAGCCTCCTAACATGGTTAAAACAATACTTTTGATATCGTGGATGGTCAGTCCTACCATCCGTAGTTCTGTCTATTAATCTGAGAGTGGTTACATTTCTCCAAACCCATCCCTCAGCTTTTTACCAAAACAGAGGCGGGGCGGCGATTTTGTTATTGTTTCATCTGTGGATTTGCCCAATAAACAGCTGCATATTATCAAGATATCAAAAAGTGTCACCAACAAAAAGGTCAACAATAGGCCTATAGCAAATGCAGCATAAGGCATTCATTTTTCACATGTAAATAGCACTTTTCAGTAGTGCTCAAAGCATGCCATTCAATGAGTGCAGCATTTATTTGTTAACTGGAATCAATGAGCACAATCAGTCCTCTATGACCACAAAATCATAAAGAACAGAGTAGTGCTGGCTAATAAGTCCTTAGTTTTGGGGTTATGCTCAGGTAAATCAATTCCAAATCCTATTCTTGAAGATCAAGGGGTATAATATTTATTTGAATGACTGGAATTCTGATAGACTTTGGTTTTTAATGTAAATATATCATTTAATCATATTATTTTTATATGTAGTAGAAAGCGATGGGTTAGAAGAAGCCTACATAACCAACCCATAAAGTAACATTTTACATCCATATATGGCCAGCTATGTAAACTTTAACGTTGATTTATCCTGCAATAGATGTTGTTCAATTGGTAACATACATTTTTGTCTTCTTCTAATGTGTCTTAAGGGGAAAGAAATCTAATAGTAACTGAATGTAATCAGATTACATTACTGAGTTTGGGTAATCCAAAAGTTACGTTACTGATTACAATTATGGACAGGTAACTGTAACGGATTATATTTAGAAAGTAACCTACCCAACCCTGGAAATAATATATTATCTCCCCATGCATTGTCAGACAGTTTTGTCTGTCTTTTGTTTGTGTTATTTACTGCAGGGCTACATGACCTTCCAACAATGTTAGTATGAAGAGTAGTACCAAGATACTCTCTTACATTTCAGAGATATCCTACAAGCTAGCCCTGTCATAATGGTTGGCAATCTCCTACCATATGTGTGCCAATCAGTGTTGTGAAAGGAAGTTAATGTTGATTTGAAGTTGAAAACACACACACTCTTGCTCAAGGCATATTATTACATAACACAGTTAGAAATGGTTGGTGAGGGCACCTGGAGAAATGTATATTAAGTAAACATGCCATTTCATTCAGTAAAAATAGCTCTCTTTGTATCACTGCCAAATTATATAGTCTACAGAGAAACTGAGTAACTGGAGAGGCTCATTTCCTAGGCTGTGATTGTAAAGAGCTACATTGACATTGTGTCTCTCTTCCAGGGCAGAGAAGGTGGCCATGGGGGTAGCGCCTCACTCTCTCCTGGCCCTGACTGGCCAGCTGCCCTGGCTGCTGCTCCTGGCTCTGCTCACTCCCAGGAATGTCCTCGGAATTGAAGAACTGAAGCCCACTAGATGGCCCATGTTCTCCCAGAAGCCTTTGCTCCTCGCCTGGAATGCCCCGACAGAGGACTGCCGCCCCCGGCATGGTGTGCGTTTCCCGCTGGAGCAGTTCCAGATAGTGGCGTCGCCCAACG
Source organism: Oncorhynchus masou masou (assembly GCF_036934945.1). Classification (NCBI taxonomy): domain Eukaryota; kingdom Metazoa; phylum Chordata; class Actinopteri; order Salmoniformes; family Salmonidae; genus Oncorhynchus; species Oncorhynchus masou. The sequence goes on along the minus strand of NC_088217.1, from coordinate 20,044,590 downwards.
AGGGCTTTGTCAGACAGAACCTCACCATCTTCTATAAGGACCGGTTAGGGCTGTATCCGTATTACGAGCGGGACGGCACCGCGGTGAACGGTGGGCTCCCACAGGCCGCCAGCCTCACGCAGCACTACGAGAAGATGCCCGAAGGTGTTCACAAGTACATAAGTGAACCAAACGCCAAAGGCCTTGCCGTCATCGATTGGGAGGAGTGGCGTCCTCTGTGGATCCGCAACTGGGACGTCAAGGACGTATACCGGAACCAATCCCGGCACCTGGTGGCCAACAAAAACCTGGAGTGGCCCCTGGAGCGCGTGGGGAAAGTGGCCCAGCAGGAGTTTGAGCTGTCGGCCCGGAAATTCATGCTGGAGACCTTGCGGCTGGCCAAGAGCCTGCGGCCCAACCAGCTGTGGGGGTTCTACCTGTTTCCAGACTGCTACAACCATGACTACCGAAGCGGCCTGGAGAACTACACTGGTCGCTGCCCTGACGTGGAGGTGGCTCGCAATGACCAGCTGACATGGCTATGGACTGAGAGTACGGCCCTGTTCCCATCTGTCTACATGAGCACAGTGCTGCGCTCCACCATGTTTGGACGGCAGTTTGTCCGCAACCGGGTGAAGGAGGGGATGCGTCTGGCATCAGCAGGTGACGCGCTGGCACGGCCTGTCTTTGTCTATACCCGGCCTACGTATGCCAACGAGCTGACTCCGCTGACTGAGGTGAGAAGGCCCATGTTATAGGCCTGATTCTGTCCCTATACTGTAGATATGATTAGCCTACTTCATCATGACCATAACTTGTGCTATGCAGAGACCTGATATCTCTGTTTTTGTTATTCCGGTAAGAAATCAATCAGACACACTATAGCTTTGAAATTCTCAGCTGCCTCTTACCACAACTGTTTTTTTTGTTGTTTTTTGTCGATAAAGTGTGTCTGTCTGTGTGTGAGACTGAATTAACCCTGATGTACACTACCGGTCAAAAGTTTTAGAACACCTACTCATTCAAGGGTTTGTCTTTATTTGTACTATTTTCTACATTGTAGAATAACCAAAAATGTGTTAAACAAATCAAAATATATTTTATATTTGAGATTTTTCAAATAGCAACTCTTTGCTATATATTTTGATTTGTTGAACACTTTTTTGGTTACTACATGATTCCATGTCTTATTTCATAGTTTTTATGTCGTCACTATTATTCTACAATGTAGAAAATAGTAAAAATAAGACATATGGAATGTACATGTAGTAACCAAAAAAGCGTTAAACAAATCAAGTTTAAACATGTTAACCAAGAATGCAGTCCTCTCTGGTCTTACAAGACAAGTGTTACTCTAACCAGGGCCTAAAAATATAGGGCTGGTGGTTTTACAGACATGGATTAAGCCATGTCCTGGACTAAAAAGCATTTTCAATGAAGATTCTCTATTGACCATGGTATTTATTTCAGGACTAAGCTTAAAGGGATACTTCAGGATTTTGGAAATAGGGCCCTTTATCTACTTCCCTAGAGTCTGATGAACGCGTGTATGCCATTTTTATATCTCTGCGTGCAGTTTGAAGTAGGTTGTTAATTACTCCTGCTAGTAGATACCCATAGACTTACAGTCATTGTGCTAACACTAGTTAGCTTTGGCTCATGAAACTACCTCTAATTTCCTTCATACTAGACACAAACAAACAAATGGTATCCAGGAGTTCATCTGACTCTGGGGAGTAGATAAAGGGCCTCATTGACAAAAATCCCAAAGTATCCCTTTAACTTGTGTCCGGAAACCGGCCCATGAGGATCTGAATGCTTTGTTGTCTGAATCGTATAGTGTTAAAGAAAGCCAGGCTAATATGTCAGGGCTAAATATAGAACATCCACATGTCCACACACACTCCTACATGACCAGGCTTCGCATGTCCAGCAACACAGAGTTGCTTGTGTTTCCCCAGAAACCTAAATATGTCTCTCTGCGGTTTCTACACCAAATATCATTACCTTTGGCCAACCTTCTAATAACACGCACATGCACTAATCTGGAGTACAGACACACACCCATTGCGCACAAAATACTGTATCTCAAGCAGCAACTGATTCTTACCCACACCAGAGTCATGAATGAATTGATTGGGCCATTGTAGAGCCATTAGCCCAGTCTAAATAATTCCCTTCGCTCTTTACTGTCCAGTTTTTCTCTGTTTAGGACAAATGCAGGAAGGAAGACAGATTGTCTCCAAGTTCAAGTGAATTTTGTGTGTGTGTGGTGTGTGTGCGTGCGTGTACATGTGAATGTACTGTTTAACCACTCTGTTGAAAACTCTGTGGAAAAACTCCACTGCTCGTCTGAAGAGTGACGTTTGTTTGCTGATTCCCATTTCTGTCAGCAGTTTACATTACATTTCCTGCAGCTGTTTCACCAAGGGATAGAAGAGGGGAGTTAGACAAATTCACTGTAGTAGTGAGTCAAAAGACAATTGAAAATAGATTACTGCCTGAATATATTTAAATGAGAGGTTGGTTGTGTGTGTGCTGAAGAGGTGCGTTTGGAGAGGTTGGTACTAATGTGTGTGAACGTATGTGTGCAGTGAGGTTTGTTGTGTGTGGATGAATAAATTGCTGTTAGGCAGCCTGGGCATCAGTGTTTACTTTCCCACTGGACCACTCTTCACACAGACACACTGGAGGAGAGAGGGAGAGACAGAAGGTGTGTTTGTAGGATTATTCTGAACGAACGAGAGATCATGGTTAGCCTATATATTGTATCGTGCTTAATTTCTTACTTTGAGTGTGTCTGAAGCCTCCATAAGGATGTGTTGGAGTGAAAGGATGTGCGTGGGAGTGACACATCTGTCTGTGTGTTTAAACCAGGGAGTAAAGAGATATGTGTCAGTTCCTCTGACATTCTGTTCTGAATCACCATCTTTTCCATATAATGTGACCTCATCATCTACATGAAGGGTGTGGGTCAGCTCAGCTGGTCAGTGTTAAAGAAATGAATAAATGATGTGTGTTCCTGTTCATAGAGGGTGGTGCGTGTGTTACAATTAATGTCACTGTAGTCAGCCACTGCAGACTGACTGAACTACAAATCACCTGACGTCATGATGACAACTCATTATGATTTGAGGGGTCGTCGCCGACTGCAATGTAGTCGATCTCAAACATGGCCAGTATGTTCATAATGGCCTGCCAACTTCCATACTGAACTTGTGTGTGTGTGATTGTGTGTGTGTGCAGACAGACCTGGTGTCCACTATTGGGGAGAGTGTAGCCCTGGGAGCATCTGGGGTCATCATCTGGGGAGATCATACCTACGCCAGCAGCAATGTGAGTGTTCTCATCACTCAAGCTGTTTAATCATTCAATATTATGCATAGCCTAGTTTGAGTCCTCTGTCTGGTGTTCCCCTCTGTAACATACTTATGGCTGCAGCAATGGGAGTGTTCTCCCTGAAGATTCCCTATTCCCAACATAATGACTCAAACTATGCATAATCTATGAATGTTCAAATTGGGGTGTTTCCCAAACGGCACCCTATTCCCTTCATAGTGCACTCGTTTTGAACAGGGCCCTGTAGAGAATAGGTTGCCATTTGGGGGACACACCTATTTGATCATTCATAGATTATGCCTAGTTTGAGTCATCAGTCTGGTGTTCCCCCCTGTAGCTACTATGTAACGACTATTTCCTGTCTATCCACATTAAATGCTAACATGTGTTGGTGTCTCTGTTTGCCCCGTATCACACTTGACCCCCAATTCCCCACTTTGTTTTTGTGTGAGTTTCTCATTTCCATTCTGAGTCTGTGCCTCTGTCTCACTCTGTGGGTATATGTGTGTGTCTCAATGTATGTGTGTGTGTGTGTGTGTGTGTGTGTGTGTGTGTGTGTGTGTGTGTGTGTGTGTGTGTGTGTGTGTGTGTGTTTCGCTGTATGTATGTGTGTCTCTCTCTCCAGGCCAGCTGCTCCAGTCTGAGTGAGTACCTCCGGGGTCCACTAGGCCGGTATCTATTCAATGTCTCCACAGCAGCAGAACTGTGCAGTCAGAAGTTGTGCGGCTTCCATGGCCGCTGCCTTCGCAAACACCCAGACACTGATGCCTACCTGCACCTCAGCCCCCTCACCCACAGTATCAGCAGCCAGGGGGGGAGGCTGAAGGTGACTGGGCAACTAGGCCAGTTGGAGCTGGCTGGGTACCGTCAACACTTCCAGTGCCAGTGTTACAGTGGGTACAAGGGCGAGGGCTGTGCCCAGAGAGAGCTGGGGAAGAGTGGTGCTGCCCCTGTCTGGAAAGTCTGGTCTGTACTGACTCTGCTGCTCCCTCTGGGGCTTCTCACTGTGCTCCACTGAGGCTGGGAGGAGCAGGAGCTGACACCGTGCAATATGGGGGAAGCCACCACCACCACACCTTGATCCTGGTTCTAGTCCTGGCCTCTACTGGTGCTCAGGGGGCTTCCTGGTCAGGGATGGGCACAAGCTGCTCTGTGGGACTGATTCATGGAGGAGAGGACATGGGAGTGCCTGCTTCTCAACATGATGAAGGAAGGAGGGGACTGAAGATACCCCTCAGTACCCTTCAGTTACCCACACAAGCTAACGGGACAGCATTTGAAGTGGGCAAAACAACAGGCCTTCTATTTTGACTTGATGTTTTTAGGGAGTGGGTGCGCTGCAAGTGTGGCAGAAATGAAGGTCCATACTGTAGTGATCTATCCCTCCCTTCACCAGAGCTGGAAGGCATCTGGAGCTAACAGCCAGAACTAGAACTAAGATGTCTGCAAGGTGTATGAATGCTAACCAGCTGTATTATTGAGTTTGTGTGTGTGTCTAAGTAAACTGTCATTAGTTAGAAGTGTACCTGGGTTACTAGTTAGACAGTAGTTTGTTAGAATATGCCTCTCTCTTTTTACTCATGTTGAAACTTATGAGGGAATTGAATCTTCAACAACAGAGAAGCTAACACATCACACAAGAATGCTACTTTTCTATGAAGAGACTCCTACTGTGAAGATTCTGTCCAAAGAGACCTGTGCTGTGCACACCTCTCGGGTAGACGGCTACCCCCTCACCCAGTTCTGATCTGGTCCAACTGCAGATAAGGCGAGGAAAATCAACAGCAATTTTCAACATCTTTTTGTAATGTTCTCTTTTTCTATGGTCTTATTTTTTTATACCTCGAATGATGCTGTGGAAAATAACTGGAATATTTGGAAAAGACTGCTTCATTTGAATATTCATGACCTTCAGTAAAGCTGAGCATTGTGGCAAGGAACTCATTTCACCTACTGTGTCGTACGCTGACTGCTTTTGCAACACTTTAGCACCTCTGTCACATTAACAAGAAACAACTCATCTAAGAATGTGTAAGAAATGTTTGTAGTCCACAACATATTCTTTGATATTTGTAAACACACCACTCATCTACACAGATGACAGTGCGAAGTGCCTGTCCAACAAGTGTGTTTGGCCTAACGTGTCTGTGGTCATCATCCTTATTGTCATGATTCTTATTCTGGTGCATCTACATTTTCTCTGTGTTGATGTTTTCTGAGTGTTTGTGAGGATTGTAAACCAAAGCTGAAAGCACTTTTGCTCATTTTGTCTTTACTCTATTCTGCCTTCTGTTGCCTGAAACCAAATTCCTAAGAAAATGGCTTTGTCCTCTCGTAGGCTTCTTCAGGGGGCCTCCAGGGGCCTCAGTGAGGGTCTATCATTTTCACTGCTCTTATTTATGTCCCAAACATGCTTCTCATTTACTCTCCTACATGTACATTGGATGTAATTGTAATTAAGTGTAATTAGTCATTTCTTTTTATTACATTAAACTTGAAATATGAGAAGGCTCTCAATGAATTTGTATCTTGGAGCTGTTGTGCTGCCGTTATTAACATCATGGTGGGTCGGAGTTCACAATCACATACCACGTGTTGCAAACACAGTGAGCAGTTTGACATACATTTTGGAAAAGCATGTTTTAACCATTCATGGTCAGTACAGTGACACATTAAGTTGTAGTTGGATTTAATGGCATCAGAAAAGTAAGGAAAAGGCCATACTTAATCAGTTGCACAACTGGATGGATTCACCCAACCCCTCTGAATCAGAGAAGTGCAGGGGGCTGCCTTAAGCGACGTCCACGTCATCGCCTCAGGCGCCCGGGGAGCAGGCTGCAACGTGTCTGGTAAGGTTTTCACGTGAAGGCCTTTGCACCTTGGTAACTTGCTCTCCTGAGTCACCTCCCTCTGTGTCTTGCCAACATTTCACTTTTCCTCTTTTTCCCCTCCGTTTTTGGGAATCTCTTCCAAGTGTAAGGGGGGTAATCTCATGGTGCCAAAAGCAATATTATTGTGCTAGGAGTACAGAGAAAGCCTTGTTTTATAACTAAAACCAGACTTCAAGCCCCCCCAATCTTCCAGTTCCGACCCTCCAGGAGGAAGGGTACTGCTGTTCACTCATTCAACAGCATCCACATTTTCTAGCACGTGTAATACTATTGATGCGTGTACAGTTGGACTATTAAAGGCAATGTGTGGCCAAGATGTGAATTCCATAAATCAATAGACTGTGAATGCAAGACTGCTGTTACTCTAGTTGGTAGGTAAGTAAACAAAACAATCATTAACAAACATGTTACTAAAGCCTTATAACATCTTAGCCAATTCACAGGACCTTTATAACATTTTTAGATTGATAGGAAAATGTAAATCAAATCAAACTATTTGTCACATACCGAATACATGTGAAATGCTTACTTACAAGCCCTTAACCAACAGTGCAGTTCAAGAAGAGTTAAGAACATTTTAACCAAATAAACTAAAGTAAAAAATATCTACAAATAATTAAAAGTAACAATAACAAGGCTATATACAGGGGGTACTGGTACCGAGTCAGTGTGTGGGGGTACAGGTTAGGTGAGGTAATTTGTTCATGTACAAGTCAGAAGTTTACATACACTTAGATTGAAGTCATTAAAACTCGTTTTTCAACCACTCCACTTCATTTTTTTTATTGTTTACAGATTATTTCACTTATAATTCAGAATTCCAGTGGGTCAGAAGTTTACATACACTAAGTTGACTGTGCCTTTAAATAGCTTGGAAAATTCCAGAAAATTATGTCATGGCTATAGAAGCTTCTGATAGGCTAATTGACATCATTTGAGTCAATTGGAGGTGTACCTGTGGATGTATTTCAAGGCCTACCTTCAAACTCAGTGCCTCTTTGCTTGACATCATGGGAAAATCAAAAGAAATCAGCCAAGACATCAGAAAAGAAATTGTAGACCTCCGCAAGTCTGGTTCATCATTGGGAGCAATTTCCAAACGCCTGAAGGTACCACGTTCATCTGTACAATTTCCAAACGCCTGAAGGTACCACGTTCATCTGTACAAACAATAGTATCCTAGTATAAACACCATGGGACAACGCAGCCTTCATACCGCTCAGGAAGGAGACGCGTTCTGTCTCCTAGAGATGAACGTACTTTGGTGTGAAAGGTGCAAATCAATCCCAGAACAACAGCAAAGGACCTTGTGAAGATGCGGGAGGAAACGGGTACAAAAGTATCTATATCCACAGTAAACAAGTCCTATATATCGACATAACCTGAAAGGCCGCTGAGCAAGGCGGAAGCCACTGCTCCAAAACCGGCATAAAAAATCCAGACTACGGTTTGCAACTGCACATGGGGACGAAGATCATACTTTTTGGAGAAATGTCCTCTGATCTGATGAAAAAAAAATAGAACTGTTTGGCCATAATGACCAACCTTATGTTTGGAGGAAAAAGGGGGAGGCTTGCAGGCCGAAGAACATCATCCCAACCGTGAAGCACCATGTTGTGGGGGTGCTTTGCTGCAGGAGGGACTGGTGCACTTCACAAAATAGATGGCATCATGAGGCAGGAAAATTATGTGGATATTTTGAAGCAACATAACATCTCAAGACATCAATCATGAAGTTAAAGCTTGGTTGCAAATGGGTCTTCCAAATGGACAATGACCCAAAGTTGTGGAAAAATGGCTTAAGGACAAGAAAGTCAAGGTATTGAAGTGGCCATCACAAAGTCCTGACCTCAATCCCATAGAAAATTAGTGGGCAGAACTGAAAAAGCGTGTATGAGCAAGGATGCCTGCAAACCTGACTCAGTTACACCAGCTCTGTCAGGAGGAATGGGCCAAATTCACCCAACTTATTGTGGGAAGCTTATTGAAGGCTACCTAAAATGTTTGACCCAAGTTAAACAATTTAAAGGCAATGCTACCAAATACTAAGTGAGTGTACGTAAACTTCTGACCCACTGGGAATGTGATGAAAGAAATAAAAGCTGAAATAAATAATTTTCTCTACTATTATTCTGACATTTCACATTCTTAAAATAAAGTAGTGATCCTAACAGACCTAAGACAGGGAATTTTTTACAAGGATTATATGTCAAGAATTGTGAAAAACTGAGTTTCAATGTATTTGGCTATGGTGCATGTAAACTTCTGACTTCAACTGTAGGTAGGGGTGAAGTGACTATGCATAGATAATAATCTGTGAGTAGCAGCAGTGTACAAAACAAATGGAGGGGGGGATCAATGTAAATAGTCCGGTGGCCATTTGATTAATTGTTCAGCAGTCTTATGGCTTGGGGATAGAAGCTGCTGAGGAGCCTTTTGGTCTTAGACTTGGCACTCTGGTACAGCTTTCTGTGCGGTAGCAGAGAAAACAGTCTATGACTTGGGTTACTGGAGTCTCTGACAATTTAATGGGCTTTCCTCTGATACAGCCTATTATATAGGTCCTGGATGGCAGGAAGCTTGGCCCCAGTGATGTACTGGGCCGTAAGCACTACCTTCTGTAGCTCCTTACGGTCAGATGCTGAGCAGTTAATCCATACTTCTGACCTTTTTCAGTGAACGTTACCTTCTTATACAGGATTGTTTGTATATGTGAGAGTATAGTGTATGGTATTAATTGTGTAGAAAGAGAAGCCATCTTAAATAAATACGAGTTAGATGTAAGAGAAGAAAACCAAGGTATTGTGAAACGCCAGGTGTGGATGGTGAGAGATGAACACAATACCATCCTCTAATCTGTCATTATTCAAGTCTGGACCACAATGATGCTCTGTGATCACACCATGAGGATACTTTGGAACAAAAAGGATAGTGTTTTTTTTTTTACACCATCTCTTTGTTTTATTGATCATCAACATCTGTTTCATTGTTCATTTCCAAAATGTTACAAAAGAGGTAAGAGTAAGAATATACTATAAAGTATGCATGCAAGCTTCCTAACTGCTTCAATAACAAAATGTTGAAGGATCATTTGATATGTATGCCTGGTCCTATAGACATTCTTCAGTGGGCATTCGATACAGGAAACAAGATAACAAACAATTGTTTGATTTTATAATTGTCATTGTTAAAATGCATGATAGAATTGGACCATTTTAAACACAATAAAACCACACAATTTAAAACGTATTTCCATTGTGGTCCCCTTGAAAATACACAATGTTGGATGTTGACTGGTTGAAAGCCGTGGTATATTTAAGCAATAAGGCCAGAGGGGGGTGGTATATGGCCAATATACTACAACTCAGGGCTTTTCTTAGGCACAACGTGGCATGCCTGGATACAACCCTTAGCTCTGGTATTTTGGCCATATGCCACAAACCCCTGAGGTGCCTTATTGCTTAAATATACCAAGGATATGACCCATAATTACTTCCTTACTATTGTAATTACGTTTGTAACCTCAGGGGTTTGTGGTATATTGCCAATATACAACAGCTACGGACTGTATCCAGGAACTCCGCGTTGCGTCGTGCATAAGAACAGCCCTTGGCCGTGGTATGTAGGTCATATACCACACCCCCTCGGGGGCCTTATTGCTTAAATATACCACAGGTATGATGCATAATTACTTGTTTACTGTTCTAATTACATTGGTAACCAGTTTATAATATAATTAAGGCACATCAGGAGTTTGCTTTATATGGGCTAAGGGCTGTATCAAGGCACGCCGCGTTGCACCTAAGAACAGCCTTTAGCTGTGGTAGTTTGGCAATATATAACACCTCGTCGGGCTTTATTGCTTAATTATAACATCTCAAATAAATCTCATCAATAGGGAGGAAACAGTAAAAGGAATAAAATAGATGACCAAGTAATGTTCATTGATACAATTATACTTTCTTTTAGCTTGTGTAGTTTTAAAGCATTTTACCCATAAACCATTTATTTCCCCTTAAGGTTTCTTAAAACTCCCGAGTGTAGGGATGGATTTAACAAGGTTTGGTACACCATTCCATTCTTCTGCACCAGTTTTAAGGAAATAATTATTTCCCCAGCAATCCCACAGGACAAAAACTGGTTTAATCAACATATATGTTTTTGTTGAAATGATGTGGAAACAATGTGATGACTTTGAATCTACGTGGAAAAATGATCATATTTGCAAAAAGTCATCAACATACAGGATTTTTTTTCACCCAACTTGGTACCTAAATCCAATGTCATGGTGAAATGTTTTGCTGATTTCCTTTTGAATTCACGTTGGTTTACAAAAATGTAAAATAGATGTTGAACTGACGTCTGTGCCTAATGTAATCCTACTATAGCACAGCAGTCTAATATTGGCAACACTGGCTCTGGTATGATGGCTATGAGGGTCTACAATAACATTTAAATAACCAGACAATACAAGATACCAAACCACAGCTCACTATATACAAATACACAACAAGTTCTACAAAATTAAATTAATCTTCTAAATCTCTCATATTATCAACACCAAAGTGAGTTATTGAACAGTTCCATATCAGAATGAATCCATAATTTTACTCCTTTGTCCAAGACAGTTTAGTAGACGGTGTCTTTTCAGATAGTAAAGCCCTCTGAAAGTATTTTTACAAACATAGCAGGTATGATGTTGCTGCTTGGAGTGGCTCTGAATGAGCTTTAGTAGGGCAGATGCTTCAGACCAGCCGAGTTTCCACTTGGAGCGCCCAGAAACATGGCTCTCCTGCTTGGGTGTGTTATTGTGGCGGCGGGTGTTGAGGTACTCCAGCCACTTGTTTCTATGGTTTTGCTCATGCTTCTTGAGGTTTTCTGCAATGTGGAATACTTTGTAACACATTGAGCATGAGAAGGACCTTTCAGTAGAATGTGTGTACTTGTGGTGCTTCAGATGATCCGCCCGGCTGAAGCTTAGGCCACACTCCTCACATTGGAACACCTTACCTGCCTTTGTGTGAGTGTGATATCTATGTCTCCGGAGAGAGTTACGGTCCTTGAACGTTGTCCCACAAGCCTTACAAAGATAACTTCTCAACAGTGTGTGCATTTTACCGAGGTGGGTCTTTAAATCCTCCTGCCGCCCAAATGTATCTCCATAACAATGACTAAGGTGAGGTTTCTCATTGGTGTGCAGGTTCTCATGCCGTCTCAAATGCTCTCGCCTCTTGAACTTTGTACCGCAATATGAACAAACATGGGGAGTTTTGGCCGAATGGATCATTCTGTGTTTCCCCAGCTTTTCCCCAGTACTACATTTCTTGCCACACTGGTGGCATTTATAAACATCTGGTCCTGGATGATCAACTTCATGATGCAACATCAGTTCCTTTTGATGTTCACATCGCTTCTCACGCAGTTGGCAGATGTGATTTCTCACCTGATGAGTCTTTTCATGCGTCCGCAACTCTCCTGGATCCCTGAATCCAACGCCACAATCAAAACAGATAAAGGAACTGCCAGAATGAGAACAGCTGTGGCGCTTTAGGTGATCTTTTCGGCCAAAGTCAAGTCCACATTTTTCACAGTGGTGCAGCTTGGAGGCTTTTACGTTGCTCTCCCGAATTCTCCTAGAGTCTTTGCGATCCTTTAAACATTTCCCACAAAAATTAAAAGAAACATGATATATGAAACAGTCCCCACAATCTTTGCAAATAAATTGTCTCGATACATCTTCCACTGTCTCTCCTACAGTGTTTAAGTCTATTTCAGTTGCCCCCAGATCCCTTTGTGTCGGCAAGCCTTTCAAGGTGTCTTTAATGATACATGTCCTGACATTGCCTACTGCTTTTAGGGTTTTGCGGTATTGGTCTGGGTGCATTTCCCTGGCATGATTCTCAAACTCCAGTCCACTGGCGAGCTTTAGGACACAGAGTTGACAATAGAAAATATCCCCCTGTTGGCTCACCCTACTTGCCTCTATGAAAGCCTTTACATGCTTACGCAGGTGGAAGCACTTATGCTTTTGGAAAATATCAGCCTTCTCAAAATGACGGTCACATTCACAGCACGTTAAAGAAAATGTGTTTTTACGCAAGTTATTTTCCCGATGATACATTTTCTCGTGTTTGGTGCAAGCTTTAAGCTTGTTGAATGCTCTACCACAAACTGGACATCTAATCTGTTGTTTCACTTCCGGTCCGTGCTCCTGTTTAGGAGGCACTATTTCACTTTTGCCCTGTGCCCAAGCATGTCTTTTCTGGTGTTTTTGGTAAGATTTGAAAAACTTAAAAACCTTCCCACAGTCCAGACAAGGAAACGGAGGAGAACGGTTAGAGTCAGCCGGAAAAGGAGGAGAACGGTTAGAGTCAGCCGGAAAAGGAGGAGAACGGTTAGAGTCAGAAGGAAAAGGAGGAGAACGGTTAGAGTCAGAAGGAAAAGGAGGAGAACGGTTAGAGTCAGGTGTTTGCTGCTCTGCAGTGTTGGCTAGTTCATCATCAGAAGATATTAGAATACATGCATCCTGATCCTCAGTATCATTGCTGTTCTTCCTTTTTTTCTTGGTGGCCCTTACACAAGTTTCTGTGTCATCTTTCCTATTGCCTTCAAGACGTACAATAATCTCAGAACTTGAAGGGTTCCTCTGTTTTTTTCTGCTTTTTTTGGTTATCCTGTGAGTCGTCTCATGCTTTATGAAAGAAGTTAGGTATTTGAACCCCTTACCACAGTGCCTGCAGGTGTGAAGGCCTTTCACTTTCTGATTGACATTTAAGCCTACTGCTATGATTGACTTTCCATTTCCTCTCAGTCTTGGTACAATGTGAGTGGCCTGGTGCTTTGTGAATGAAGTTAGGTATTTAAACTCCTTCCCACAAGTCTTGCAGGTGTACAGGGCTTTGATATGAGTTTCCTCATGTTTTCGAAATGAAGTTAGGTATTTGAACACCTTCCCACAAGTCATGCAGGTGTGCAGGGCTGAGACACCTTCTGTTTCCATTGACTTGGCTTTCGGTCTTCCTCTCTCACTTGCTACATCACATATTGAATGAGAGCTTATGAAGTGCTGCTCCAGCTCTGGTTCACTAGTGAAGGAGGCTTCGCAGGCATCACATGGAAAGAACTGGAGTTCCACATTCGCAAAACCTTTAAAAAAGACAGAGGCAACAAGTACAACATTTAGATTATTTTGACCTCACAGTTAACCCAGTTAATAACAAGTTAGCCTAACCCACAAACCAATACCCTTGTTCTTTTCTTACCATGCCCATCATCATTATGAAAGTCAGCATCCATCTCCATGTCTAGGCTGCCATGGTTACTTTCAGGTAGGTTGTCTTTTACCTCGAGAACAAGCAAGTCTGGAGAGACGTCTGAGATCTCCAGGGTCATTATCTCTCCATTGGCATATCCAGATAGTGAGCTAGAAAGGTCCTCCCTCTCCAAATCAATGGACTCCATGTTATCGTCTTATTCTGAGACGTATCACCAAAGAAGCACACAAACACACAAAAATAAATCTACAAACATCTTTCTAAATGTTAGATAAAGAATCCCTTCTCATTGTTGATAGGCACACGAGATGTGCACTTTTCAATTGAGAAGCAAAGCAGAATGCAAATTATCAGAGGATCTCAAAGTTGAACGCTATCATGGCCAAACTAACTCAATTATTTGGTTTGAAGTTACTTTAATATTATTGAGATAAAAAAATAAATTACATTGCACGGTTGATATCACATCCATTGACTGTTAGCTAGCTAGCTGTGGGTAAAGTTAGCGGATGTTGGCGAAAAAAAAAACGAACCATGGATTCGGTTTTCTACCATAGACTACTTTCAGGATGAGGAACCATCTAATCATCTAAATAACAAACTTCCGCAGAGAGACAGAAAGCACGATAGCTATGCCTAACAAATTCACAAATTTACCAGATACAAACCTAATACAACATCGAGTCACTCCGTTCTTTTTCTGCCGTGGTTACCCGGTCAAGACTAGAAGGTATCCAGCTTTGGTCAAATTAACACCAAAAGTTGATTTATTTAGCATTTTACTAACACTAACCATAACTCTTATCATAACCTTAACACAAGTATCCTAACCTGCTACGTTCATTCTCTTAACCTGCTTCGTAAATTATCATAACCTACTGCAAAAAGTCAAATATGATGTTAATTTGACAAAAGCTGCATCCCGTCTAGCCCTAACCTGGCTTTTACCCCGCCATATTGTTGTGCAGCCCACAAATGTGTTCGATTAGAAACAACAATTTATTTGATCTAAATGAAAAACGTTTCATTATAATATCTTGTAGATGTCATAGTTCAGTAGTTAATTATTCCATAATTGATACTGAGCTATATTAATTGTATATGTTTTACACGTACCTGGATTTGTCTTGGAACGAAAACAACGCATAGTAATAGTTGTTTTCCGGAATTATTTATGTGAAACACACTTTATATCTGCCACTGCAAATAGCAAAGGATTTCACTACGCATCCATTCGCTACTGTCTTAGACTAATATCAACTGCGGGCACCCAGCTATTTATGAGGTATATTTTCAAATAATTGTATGTTAGCTATGAAATTTGTGTCACGGGACGAATGACTGTCGTGAAGAAGGCTTATATCATGCATGTTAGCTAGTTAGGTACCTAGGTAGCTAACAACGTTAGCTTAATTTCACATGGATGGTTGTATTGACACTGGAACTATTTCGTGTCCTACCTTCGCTGCCATTCAGTTCAGCACTACTAGCCACTAACTTTATCATAATAATGTTCATTGCTTTAAACATAATCATTAAAATATACAAGTGTCATACAAGCATTAATTATGGAGTACTCCACAGGCAAATACTCACCTCTTTATGGATATTTTAGTATATCAGAAAGTACTTATGGACATTTTGTTGGCTTCTTACTAAATCCCAAATCTCTGTTATTCTCTCCAGATCAACCAACTTTGGCTGAAATGAATTTTCTACGTAACCGTCTTGTTGTGCTGGGCCTGGTGTTGCTGGCCACTGTTCTGTTGTACCTGCTACTGCCGTCCATTCGTCAGGGCAGCATGGAGCCTTCGCTGGATGTCCAGAGGATGGGCCTGGTGGCTGTCTCTCCTCCTCCGCCTCCTGCCATCAACGTGTCCGTCCGCACAGGGCAGCTACCCGGGGACCCTCCACTCTTCTTCAGGGAAGCGTTGCCGGTCGATGGATCTGGTAGGCAGATACTGCCCAGGTGAGGGTAGTCACCTCCAGCAGCAGTAAAAATGGTCAGACATCCACACACCGAACCCCCTCCTCATACAAATTAGCCTAGCCCAGCAACCTCTTATCTGGAAACTGCATAAAGTAAGAATTGCAGAGAACCCAAGCCCATGTAAACAGATTTACCTAAAGATGTGTTGATGCATAAGCACTGTAGTTACTCAATAATTATGATTACCCTGTGCAACTGTTAGTCACTGGATTGCCATTACAGTAGTGCGGGAGGACTGAAATAAATAGTGACTTAAACACCTGGTTGTCTTTCCTATACAGGCTGCAAGTGGTCCTTCTCCATGGCCAAGCTTTCTCTTCCAAAACCTGGGAGGAACTGGGCACCCTGGCCTTGCTGGCCACAAACGGATACCAGGCCTTGGCTGTGGACCTACCAGGTTCGAGCTACGATAACATTCAAGCCTGAGAATGTTATGTTGTTTAACTGGCTGAAATGCAGTTAAAGCCCACTTAAAGCTGGAATCCTTAATGGTGAAACTGCCACATCTGTTTGGGATTTTACAACAACAAAGAAGTTACTTCAAACAACCAACACTGCTTTTTTCCCTCAGAAATCATTGCATGTACGATAGAACAGTATGTAATGATTTTTTTTTAACCACGATGCTGGATGCTCTTTTCCTCTGTTTCAACAACGAAACAATAACAAATGTTACTGCAGAATTTCAGCTTTAACTGTGGTTTAATGTGCTGCACGGTGTTGTTCGCTGTGTAGCACAGCATCACTGACCCAACTGTTGGAAATGGCAGTGTGAAGGAGTTGGAAGGGAACACTATAATTACTGAACTTAAGTACATATCAAGTTAGGTTCCTTGGTTCTCATTGAATTCTACAAATGTTTTTTTTTTACACCCACACAAAATGCCAAAATGGGATGGAGAATGTATTTTATAATGCTTTATCAGTTATTTATCTTCTCTCTCGCTCTCTTTTCTCCCTCCAGGATTTGGGAACTCTCCAGACTCGGATGCTGTGAAGACAGACCAGCATCGGGTAGACCTTCTGGGGAGGTTTATGGAGGCTTTGGGCGTGAGGACAGCGGTGCTGCTCAGCCCCTCTATGAGCGGCCACTACTCCATCCCCTTCCTTATGAAACACAGTGCCCAGCTGCACGGCTTCATCCCCATAGCCCCAGTAGGAACCCGCAGCTACACCCCTCAGCAGTACCAGAGCATCCAGGTGAGAGCTGTAATTCTGGGTGGATGGGAGTTTAGTCTGATACATAAACCTAATAAAAGCAAAGAACTGGATGAATTTTTGCGTGGAACTAGATACTTTTTTGGGGTGTGAACCAGCTTCCAGTGGGACGCTTCTAGTAGTAGCAGTGGAAGCAGTGCGAAAATGTCACTGTAAAGATGGCAATGATTACTTGAAGGCATACAGGGCCTTGAGAAAGTATTCATACCCCTTGACTTATTCCACATTTTGTTGTTACAGCCTGAATTCAAAATGTATTAAATGTTTTTTTCTCACCCGTCTACATACAATAAACCAAAGTGAAAACACATTTTAGAAATGTTTACTAATTTAAAATTAAATACATAAATATGTAATTTACATAAGTATTCACACCCCTGAGTCAATACTTTGTTGAAGCACCATTGGTAGCGATTACAGCTGTGAGTTTTTCAGGATAAGTTTTAATAGCTTTTCACACCTGGATTGTGCAATATTTTCCCATTTATTTAAAATTAATTATTCAAGCTCTGTCAAATTGGTTGTTGATCATTGCTAGACATCCATTTTCAGGTCTTGCCGTGGATTTACAAGTATATTTAAGTCAAAACTGTAACTTGGCCACTGTCTTCCTGGTAAGCAACTCCAGTGTAGATTTGGCCTTGTGTTTTAGGTTATTGTTCTGCTGAAAAGTGAATTAATCTCCCAGTGTCTGGTGGAAAGCAGACTGAACCATGTTTTCCTCTAGGATTTTGCTTGTGCTTAGCTCCATTCCCATTTATTTTTTATCCTAAAAACTCCCCAGTCCTTAACGATTACATGCATACTTATAACATGATGCAGCCATCACTATGCTTGAAAATATGGAGAGTGGAACTCAGTAATGTGTTGTATTGGATTTGCCCCAAACTTAACACTTTGTAGTCAGGACAAAAAATGAATTATTTTTGCCACATTTTTTGCTGTATTACTTTATTGCCTTGTTGCAAACAGGATGTATGTTTTGGAATATTTTGTATTCTGTAAAGGCTTTGTTCTTTTCCCTCTGTCAACTAGGTTAGTATTGTGGAGTAACTACAATGTTGTTGATCTATCCTCAGTTTTTCTCCTATCAAAGCCATTAAACTCTTAACTGTTTTTAAGTCACCATTGGATTCATGGTGAAATTTCTGAGCGATTTCCTTCATCTCCGGCAACTGAGTTAGGAAGGATGACTGTATCCTTAGTGTGATGGGTGTATTGATATACCATTCAAAGTGTAATCAATAACTATTCCTTTTTCTTTTACCCATCTACCAATAGGTGCCCTTCTTTGCAAGGCATTGGAAAACCTCACTCGCCTTTGTGGTTGAATCTGGGTTTTAAATTCACTGGGGGACCTTACAATTATCTGTATGTGTGGGGTACAGAGTTGAGGTAGTCATTCAAAAATCATGTTAAAATATATTATTGCACACAGAGTGAGTTCATACAACTTATTATGTGACTTGTTAAGCCCATTTTACCCCTGAATGTATTTAAACTTGCCATAACAAAGGGGTTGAATACTAATTTACTCGAGGCATTTCAGCTTTTTATTGTTTATTAATTTGTAAAAAGAAAAACATACAACACTTTGACATTATGGGGTAACGAGTGACCAAACAAATCTATATTTATTCCATTTTAAATTCGGCTGTAACAAAAAAAATGTGGAACAGGTCAAGGGGTCTGAATACGTTCTGAAGGCACTGTACATTTTGTTTACTTTTAAGGGTTACTGTATATAGTCACTCTTAAGCAGTTAGTATCTGACATAATGGTCTTGGGCACAGCTAAATGTTTCTCTTGGCACGGAGAAATACACCAATAACAGCAGGTCTTGTCGTCTTAGATCAGTGGAAGTCCGTGATTGGTTTAAGGTTACCCCTGACTGGGCTCACACACAATCATAGTTGGTGTGTTTTAACTCTATTCACAATTAAATTAAATTACTCAGAGCCTCTATCAGTAATAAATCAGTGTCATTTTTCTGATATGGATATTTACAGGTTTTGTTTACATAAAAAATGTCACTGACTAGTTTTGAATGTTGTGCAGCCATGCAAAATAACCACCAGGGAGCAGAATGGAGCTATGGGTACTTTATTTATTTATTTATTTTATTTAACCTTTATTTAACCAGTTAGGCTAGATGAGAGCAAGTTCTCATTTGCAACTGCGACCTGGCCAAGATAAAGCAAAGCAGTTCGACAGATACAACACATGGAATAAACAAACATACAGTCAATAATACAGTAGAAAAAGTCTATACTGTATGTGAAAATGAGGTAGGATAAGGGAGGTAAAGGCAATAAATAGGCCATGGTGGCAAAGTAACTACAATATAGCATTTAAACACTGGAATGGTAGATGTGCAGTAGATGAATGTGCAAGTCGAGATACTGTGATGCAAAGGAGCAAGATAAATAAATATATTCAGTATAGGAATGAGGTAGTTGGATGGGCTATTTGCAGATGGGCTATGTACAGGTGCAGTGATCTGTGAGCTGCTCTGACAGCTGGTGCTTTAAGCTAGTGAGGGAGATATGAGTCTTCAGTGATTTTTGCATTTCGTTCCAGTCATTGGCAGCAGAGAACTGGAAGGAAAGGCGGCCAAAGGAACAATTGGCTTTGGGGGTGACTAGAGAGATATACCTGCTGGAGCGCGTGCTGCGGGTGGGTGCTGCTTTGGTGACCAGTGAGCTGAGATAAGGCGGGGCTTTACCTAGTAGAGACTTGTAGATGACATGGAGGGTGGATGACCAGTGGGTTTGGTGACGAGTATGAAGCGAGGGCCAGCCAACGAGAGTGTACAGGTCGCAGTGGTGGGTAGTAAATGGGGCTTTGGTAACAAAACAGATTGCACTGTGATAGACTGCATCCAATTTGTTGAGTAGGGTGTTGGAGGCTATTTTGTAAATTACATCGCCGAAGTCGAGGATCGGTAGGATGGTCAGTTTTACGAGGGTATGTTTCGCAGCATGAGTGAAGGATCCTTTGTTGCGAAATTGGAAGCCAATTCTAGATTTTACTTTGGATTGGAGATGCTTAATATGAGTCTGGAAGGAGAGTCTACAGTCTAACCAAACACCGTGGTATTTTTCGTGACCTGTATCTGTAATGCATTTGCACAAATGACAGAATCTGTTTTTAGATGTTGAGAACAGCCTTTGAAATTTATTTTGACTCTAATCTGAGTAGCAATGCTGTCCACAAATTTATAGCAAAACACTAATGTAGGGTTGCAAAATTCTGGTAACATTCCTGATTGGAGGGTTTCCGATGTTCTTTCTTATTCCATCCTGATTCCAGGAATCATCCAACCTGGAGCTCTAGAAAATGTTGGGAAAGTGGCCAGAATTTTGCAGCTCTGAGTAGATGTATTGTTTCCTGATCCTTGATGCTCCTATGTCCCTGTTTAGACTCCTACTCTGATTGTGTTTGGAGCACTGGACACCAACCTGGGGGCCCAGTCCCACAAGAA
The DNA here is from genome assembly GCF_036934945.1 of Oncorhynchus masou masou. Taxonomy (NCBI): domain Eukaryota; kingdom Metazoa; phylum Chordata; class Actinopteri; order Salmoniformes; family Salmonidae; genus Oncorhynchus; species Oncorhynchus masou. The sequence goes on along the minus strand of NC_088217.1, from coordinate 20,024,415 downwards.
TCTCATGCAGCTCCCACACCACTCAGTCCTGAAGATGGAGGGGGCGCGCCATGCCTGCTACATGGACAAACCTTGGGAGTTCCACCAAGCACTGTTGGACTTTCTCAGCAAACTGGAGTGAGAGGGGGAGGAGGAAGATAGAGGGAAGGAAAAAATAGATAAACAGGGTTGTGTTTGCGTGGAAGTGGAGAAGTTATACACAAATAAGAAAAAGGGAAAGTAGTCCTCTGGGATAATAGGGCAAAGGCTGCTTTTGATATTACAAATTACCCCGGGCCCCCTAGTTATCCTGGTAGAGTGGCTTACTCCAGGCCACTAGCCACCCTGGTAGAGTGGCTTACTCCAGGCCACTAGACATCCTGGTAGAGTGGCTTACTCCAGGCCCCTGGCCGTCCTGGTAGAGTGGCTTACTCCAGGCCCCTAACCACCCTGGTAGAGTGGCTTACTCCAGGACCCTAGCCACCCTGGTAGAGTGGCTAACTCCAGGCCCCTAGCCACCCTGGTAGAGTGGCTTACTCCAGGCCCCTAGCCACCCTGGTAGAGTGGCTTACTCCAGGCCCCTAGCCACCCTGGAGGTGTGGCCCCTAGCCACCCTGGTAGAGTGGCTTACTCCAGGACCCTAGCCACCCTGGTAGAGTGGTTTACTCCAGGACCCTAGCCATCCTGGTAGAGTGGCTTACTCCAGGCCCCTAGCCACCCTGGTAGTGTGGCTAACTCCAGGCCCCTAGCCACCCTGGTAGATTGGCTAACTCCAGGCCCCTAGCCACCCTGGTAGAGTGGCTAACTCCAGGCCCCTAGCCACCCTGGTAGAGTGGCTTACTCCAGCCCCTAGCCACCCTGGTAGTTTGGCTTACTCCAGGCCCCTAGCCACCCTGGTAGAGTGGCTTACTCCAGGCCCCTAGCCACCCTGGAGGTGTGGCTAACTCCAGGACCCTAGCCACCCTGGTAGAGTGGCTTACTCCAGGACCCTAGCCACCCTGGTAGAGTGGTTTACTCCAGGACCCTAGCCATCCTGGTAGAGTGGCTTACTCCAGGCCCCTAGCCACCCTGGTAGTGTGGCTAACTCCAGGCCCCTAGCCACCCTGGTAGAGTGGCTAACTCCAGGCCCCTAGCCACCCTGGTAGAGTGGCTTACTTCAGCCCCTAGCCACCCTGGTAGTTTGGCTTACTCCAGGCCCCTAGCCACCCTGGTAGAGTGGCTTACTCCAGGCCCCTAGCCACCCTGGTAGAGTGTCTTACTCCAGGACCCTAGCCACCCTGGTAGAGTGGCTAACTCCAGGCCCCTAGCCACCCTGGTAGAGTGGCTTACTCCAGGCCCCTAGCCACCCTGGTAGAGTGGCTAACTCCAGGCCCCTAGCCACCCTGGTAGAGTGGCTTACTCCAGGCCCCTAGCCACCCTGGTAGAGTGGCTTACTCCAGGCCCCTAGCCACCCTGGTAGAGTGGCTTACTCCAGGCCCCTAGCCACCCTGGTAGAGTGGCTTACTCCAGGCCCCTAGCCACCCTGGTAGAGTGGCTTACTCCAGGCCCCTAGCCACCCTGGTAGAGTGGCTTACATTGCGATGCTTTTGCTGACATCCCATCAAATCGAGAGCAACTCTAAAAGAAGTTTACTCTTTGAGTTGAGCATGTAGAACAGAATATATGCAAATTCAAAGACTAGAAGCAAAGACTTGTTTTTTTCTACAGGCATCATTATTGGTTCCATGATGAAGATCAACATCAGTTAGTTGAGATGATGATGAAGAGCTTAAAGGAGATCTAAGGCGATAGTACCAGGGTCGTATTCATTCGTGCACACTGTAGCAAAGTGTTTTGTAACGGAAAACAAAGTTCAGGTAGTCCCTTCCTGTTTCATCCCTTTTGCTTCTGTTTGGTTCATAGTGAATACGAACGACCCTGTTTAGAGAAATTACCTGTGAAAATTGTGAGATCAGTTTAAAATACAATCTCTTGTGCGTTTTTTTGTTTGTTGAGGAGACAGAATCGATGGTTGCCAATTCACAACTGTATCTCATGGTACAGAAACTTGGATAAAGACTAACAATAACATTACGATATTTATTTATAGACTTCAGCTCCCTGTTAAAGCATGTTCACGATCATTCTGAATTTCTTGCTGAAGTGTGTGTGTGTGTGTGTGTGTGTGTGGGGGGGGGGGTCCAACGATGATTAAGGTATTTACTAAATGAGAAAGCTGTTGCAACCAGAGAAGTACACTCCGTTACATTTCTATGTTATGAGGATGACCACTATTTTAAGTTATGAGTTTGTACATATTAGATGATTTTGTTTCATCGGACAACAAGTTAAAGCCTCAAGTTAAATGGCTTAAACAATCATGAAAGGTATTTTGAGTTGTGCTGTTATTGCGCTTAAGTTCCTTTAATAAAGACTGCATAGAATATGTTCTGTATTTAGTTTTTGTCTATTTACAACAAGTACTCAGTGAAGCAAATATACAAAGACTGTACTGGTCAGAGAAAAATGTATGATTTGGAGATCGATTGCACATCCTTTATGCCGAATGTTCCAAGCAGAGAGGAAGAGGAGAAGTGAGAGGCGTCTCTTTAAGTAAGTGGTGTTTTTGCTTGTTTTTTCGCCCACCAAGCAAGTAGTTTTTGTATGGAGGTCAACGTGAGTGTGGAATTTGGTCATCTTATTTGTTATGTGAGGCTTATTTGATTGAAAAGACATTTTGTGATGTTTTAGGTTGTTACGAATGGATGATATAAATACACACGTGGCAAACCGGCAACTTGGAGAAAAAGTATTTTATATTTATGACCTGTTGGTCACACAATACCAGAATAAAAAAACAAGCTGGCGCACGCACACCCAGAAAAAATATTTTGTGTGGGGGTGCTGACCAACAGCCAATAAACTATAAAAATAGAGTTGAACACTCCATATATAAACTTCCAGTAATTTATTGGGTAAATCACCAACGTTTCGGCATCACTGCCTTCTTCAGGGCGACAATACCTGCCTTCTCATTGGCTAGAATGGTCCCACGTGATCTCGCCTCTCAATTCAGGGGCTTTATTGGCATGGGAAACGTATGTTAATATTGCCAAAGCAAGTGAAGTAGATAATACACAAAAGTGAAATAAACAATAAAAATGAACAGTAAACATTACACTCACAGAAGTTCCAAAATAACAAAGACATTTCAAATGTCAATGTAAACTGAGCAAAAAAAGAAACGTCTCTACATGCTTTTTAAGTAGGAAACACTGCTGATTTTGCAGGTTATCAAATACTTGTTCTCCCCACTGTATACAGTGTTGTAACGATGTGAAAGTACAAAAGGGAAAATAAACATAAATATGGGTTTTTATTTACAATGGTGTTGGTTCTTCACTGGTTGCCCTTTACTTGTGGCAACAGGTCACAAATCTTGCTGCTGTGATGGCACACTGGTATTTCACCCAGTAGATATTGGAGTTTATCCCAAAAGAAAATAATCTAATTCTTTGTGGATCTGTGTAATCTGAGGGTAATATGTGTCTCTAATATTGTCATATATTTGTCAGGAGGTTAAGAAATGCAGCTCAGTTTCCACCTCATTTTGTGGGCATGGTGCACATAGCCAGTCTTCTCTTGAGAGCCAGGTCCGCCTACCGCTGCCTTTCTCAATAGCACGGCTATGCTCACTGAGTCTGTACATAGTCAAAGCTTTCCTTATGTTTGGGTCAGTCACAGTGGTCAGGTGTTCTGCCACTGTGTACTCTCTGTTTAGGGTCAAGTAGCATTCTAGTTTGCTCTGTTTTTTGTTAATTACTTGACACATTGAAAATAATAATATTTTTGTTTCCTCATAATTTGGTGTCCTGGGGCTCTGTGGGGTCTGTTTGTGACCAGAGCCCCAGGACGACCTTGCTTAGGGGACTCTTCTCCAGGTTCATCTCTCTGTAGATTGTCTTTGTTATGGAAGGTTTGGGAATCGCTTCCTTTTAGGTGGTTGTTGAATTTAACCGCTCTTTTCTCTCTCTCTTCTGCTGCTTCCTCTCCTGAGGTCAGCGAATCATGAGAAATTACCATATCGGTCATTATATACGTATCAAGCCACTGCCTGTTCACCCAGCCACCATCTAGAAGGGAAAATAAATAAACATAAATATGGGTTGTATTTACAATGGTGTTTCTTCTTCACTGGTTGCCCTTTTCTTGTGGCAACAGGACACAAATCTTGCTGCTGTGATTGCAAACTGGTATTTCACCCAATAGATATTTTTTTTGTTCTTTGTGGGTCTGTTTAACCTGAGGGAAATATGTGGCTGTAATATGGTCATACGTACTCTGTTCCATGTCAGCAGACCTTTAAAAAAATATATATTTCACTGCGACCTGCTGCTGACTATCAGGCAGTGAAGCAGGCTGTTGCTGAGTGAGTGAGTGGTGGGGAAGGCTGCAGGGGTTTGAGTATGGGGGGTGATTCATGCCAGAATTTAGCCTCGTGAAGCTACTGATACCTCTCACCAAGACACCTAACGTCTTCCAAGCTTCATAAATTACCACCATGAATTAACATGGACTGTCAATTGAGACAAGTTTTTTTCTGAGGTCAAACTTCTGATGTGTTCACATCACGCTCATTTCATGTGACATGTACACATCATGTAGACATAGTGTTCACTTCGGGTAACGTAGCACTGACACATCACGTGTCAGTTTGCGTGTAGGTTTATTATGAATGATCTCACCATGAATGCCTTAACGTCTACATGACATCATTCTTTCCCGTCGTGTACATGCGTCACGTGTTAGTTTAAGTTAGTTTATTATTAAATGTCTCACAATGAACGTCTTACAAACGTCTACATGACTTCCACATGTACTTAATTTAGTAAAAAAATATTTTAAATTGCCAGAGTAATCTAATCAATTTAATAAGTCGATTAGCTAAAATAGGCATATCACCTCAATACAACAATTATTAGGCTAGTTGGTTTGCAGCCAACCACCATTACAGTGCAGATATACCTATTTCTCCAATCAATACGGACATAAGGGCTTCTTTGTTGGAGGTAGCCCTATTCAGAAATAAGAGGTAGCCTAGGTCTCTAGTGGCACATTTAAAACAACTCGAAAAAGGCAATCTCTAACTTCCGACTTCAATGTGTTCAAAAATACTGGGAACTATGAAAAAAACAAGCTCAGACAGGGATAGTTTTGAATGGTTAACCAACTCAGAAACTCTGGCATCTGTCTATTGCCTGGAAATCACTGATGTCATGATTTGACCTCGTTTTCCCCCCAGAGTTCGCAGTTTACTGGTTTAACAGACACAATCACTGTCACCATGCAATCATTAGACTATACATTTCTGTGGAAATTTCTTATGGTTAAAAGCAAAAAGCATATGCTACCCCTTGTTTACTTAGCCTTGGAAAACACAACGGTCGAGATTATATAAAACGATCTAGGCTATAACAATGATTAACGATACTAGTATTTCTGCATAGTCTACTAGTTTATCGAAGGTCTTGCTCAGCCTCAACATGGTTTCTTGGTAGACCTATAGGCTTATGAAAACATTCACTTTATATTTTTATTTTTTGTACCTTTTTTTCTCCCCAATTTCATGATTACGATCTTGTCTCATTGCTGCAATGGGCTCGGGAGAGGCGAAGATTGAGTCATGCATCCTCTGAAACATGACCCGTTTAATGCATTTGACACCATTCCACCTATTCCACTCCAGCCATTACCACAAGGATCCTTTGACTTTTTCACATGTTATATTTGTTCCCAATTAGGCTAAATGTAGTCCTATTAATACGCTTTTTTTTTTCCTATTAATTTGCATAGGCTAACCATTGTGATAATGATATTTACTATCTTAAGATGAATCAAATTGATATTTAAGCCCTTTTTTACATCAGCCGATTATCAAAGTGCTATTCTGCTTTTTTGAATAAACAGGCATCGCGGTAATACACCAAAGAAATTGTTTTCGATGCATCCCCACACACATTAATGTTACTTACCTTACAGATCACAAAGTCAGCTAATTTACACTCCATTCATTACATTAGCTTGTCTGGAATGTTGTTATTTTACATTGGCCGTCTCTTATCTACGCTGAAATAATATTATTTCAGTAGTCCTCTATTAAAAAAGAATCATAGCTCATTAGTCCTCCCTTGTGGTTGAATATATATTTACTGTAGGTCCTAGGATACAATGAATAATGTTAAACTAACAAATACCATCAAGGGATACGTTACAATTTACAATAATGAACAACCTGTGAAACAGCTGTGAAAACCAACCTGGCAATATTTAAGATTTAAATATATGAACGTTGATATTTTTGTTGGTACACTCACATGGCAATCATAGACTGAAATACTAAATAATAAATAATGATGACGTGTGGAATAGAGAAGAGGTGGGTGCTGTGTGGGTGGGAGGTTCTGCCTGTCACTTGTTCTCAACAAGCAGGCTGTCTCGGAAAGGAGACTCAAAGAGGGAGACTGCAAAGTCCAGGTCCTGCTGCTCTTTTTGTTCTGAGTGTTTGCAGTGCTAGTGTTTTTAGCTATCTCACATTATGTGTCCAGTATGATAGATCAATAACTTTCTCAGCAGATAATGACAACATGACAATAACAGTGGTTGTAGATGATGTTATGAAAAGTTGGAGGGTGGTTGGTAATAGAAGACATCATGTATTTGTATTTATTATGGATCCCCATTAGCTACTGCTAAGGCAGTTCCTGGAGTGCAGCAGCATTACGGCAGTCATACATTTTAAAAACCTTACAATACATCCATAACAGATTTCACAACATATTAAGTGTGTGCCCTCAGGTCTCTACTCTACTACCAATTATCTATAACAAAACAATCCATGTGTACATGTGTGTATAGTGTGTATGCTATTGTGTGTTTGTATGCATGTGTCTATGTTTGTGTTGCTTCACAGTCCCCACTGTCCCATAAGGTGTATTTCTCTCTGTTTTTTAAACCTAATTTTACTGATGGCATGAGTTACTTGATGTGGATAGAGTTCCATGTAGTCATGGCTCTATGTAGTACTCTGTACCTCCCATAGACTGTTCTGGACTTGGATCCATGTCTGGATTTTTGGCACAACCCCTAGGTCCTGGAGCAGAGTAAAGAAAAAGGATGATGAAGGCATCTGAAATTTCTGTACTTTCTTTCAACAACATTTTAGATCCTATTTGTTTTATATTCTATGAACAAAGGCTCTGTTTAGTTCAGGTAATATATTTAAATATGTGATGCCACAATAACATGTATTAAAGTGTTAATATTTGTATGAAAATAGTGTAAGAGACAGAGATGTAAACAAGCAAACAGGTTACAGGTTGATCAGTTATGTACAGTTATTGAATTATTTAATTTAAATGTTTGATTAGACATGCAATAATGTTATTGGCAGACAGAAAACGTAGGATACCTCACAAAAAACACATTGGTTAACAAAGCTTTGATTATGACCAAAGTCTATAGTTGCGATAACATTCTTGAATAATCTCTCTCTCTCTGTTCTAACTTACCACACATTCACATCGTAGCCTATCTGCATGAATCCGTCCTGTTAGAGCCTTTTCCTGTCAGTTTACTGTTAGCTAGCAATCTCAAGCCACAGCAGTGGCTAACGTTAACCAAAATGTTAGATACAAGTAGACCTGTCACGAGTGCGAACACCAGCCTTTGCAGCAGCAAAATAATGGAATAATGTGTCCCTGAACAAAGACGGGGTCAAAATCAAAAGTAACAGTCAGTATCTGGTGTGGCCACCAGCTGCATTAAGTGCTGCAGTGCATATCCTCCTCATGGACTGCACCAGATTTTCCAGTTCTTGCTGTGAGATGTTAACCTACTCTTCCACCAAGGCACCTGCAAGTTCCTGGACATTTCTGGGGGGAATGGCCCTAGCCCTCACCCTCTGATCCAACAGGTTCCAGACGTGCTCAATGGTATTGAGATCATGGCTCTTCGCTGGGCATGGCAGAACACTGACATTCCTGTCTTGCAGGAAATCACACACAGAACAAGCAGTATGGCTGGTGGCATTGTCATGATGGAGGGCCATGTCAGGATGAGCCTGCAGGAAGAGTACCACATGAGGGAGGAGGATGTCTTCCCTGTAACACACAGTGTTGAAATTGCCTGCAATGACAACAAGCTCAGTCCGATGATGCTATGACACACCGCCCCAGACCATGACGGACCCTCCACCTCCAAATCGATCCCGCTCCAGAGTACAGGCCTTGGTGTAACGCTTATTCCTTCGATGATAAACGCAACTCCGACCATCACCCCTGGTGAGACAAAACCTCGACTCGTCAGTGAATAGTACTTTTGCCAGTCCTGTCTGGACCAGCGACGGTGGGTTTGTGCCCATAGGCGACGTTGTTGCCGGTGATGTCTGGTGAGGACCTGCCTTACAACAGGCCTACAAGCCCTCAGTCCAGCCTCTCTCAGCCTATTGCGGACAGTCTGAGCACTGATGGAGGGATTGTGCATTCCTGATGAAACTCGGGCAGTTTTTGTTGCCATCCTGTACCTGTCCCGCAGGTGTGATGTTCGGATGTACCGATCCTGTGCAGGTGTTGTTACACGTGGTCTGCCACTGGGAGGAAGATTAGCTGTCCGTCCTGTTTCCCTGTAGCACTATATTAGGTGTCTTACAGTACGGACATTGCAATGTATTGATTGCCCTGGCCACATCTGCAGTCCTCATGCCTTCTTGCAGCATGCATAAGGCATGTTCACGCAGAAGAGCAGGGACCTTGGGCATCTTTCTTTTGGTGTTATTCAGAGTCAGTAGAAAGGCCTCTTTAATGTCCTAAGTTTTCAGAACTGTGACCTTAATTGCCTACCGCCTGTAAAATGTTAATGTCTGTTCCACTGGTGCATGTTCATTAATTGTTTATGGTTCATTGAACAAGCATGGGAAACAGTGTTTAAACCCTTTACAATGAAGATCTGTGAAGTTTTTTGGATTTTTACGATTTATCTTTGAAAGACAGGGTCCTGAAAATACGGTCCTGTTTCTTTTTTTGCTGAGTTTATTTTTCGATCTTGGTATTGTTTGCTCAATTTCACTTCTTGTGGCCTAAAATATTTGTCATTCAAAATGCATCTGTGAATGAGAATAGCATAGACTCTGACTTTCATAATTATTCCCAATTATTAATCTGTAACTTTAGGACATTAAACACTTTATTAGAATAGTTTGGAAAATATTCTTCATAACTTTAATTTGTGTTAATGCTTTTGTGATATTTCACTTAGTAGGATTAGGCTTTGGTTGTTTGGTTCGCAACGGCAAAGATTTATTTTCTTTCTGGCCTTCTTTCTGGCCTTTCTGCATCATTTCTGTATTATAGTGCTCTGCTCAAATGTAAGGTTTGTTAAAATTTCTCATTTGATTTTATATCATGCCATTGTTTCTTCTATCTCTCACATTATTACCTTAGCAGTGGCAATTTTAGCATGTAAATGTTGGTGGGATAAACATTCATATATTTTAGTTCATGCATGCCAGCTAAGCCACTACACAACACTAAACAATACATTAATTGCACTATAACAGTGACAAATGGTGCCCCAAACTGTTAGCGCCTACATAAAGCTGTCCCAACAGCAGAGCTTTCTTTTCAGCACCATGAATCCTTACCACTGCTCCACCTGGCTGCCAGCAGAGCCTTGTCTGGCAGCAAAACAGTTCATTCAGCCTTATTTACTTCTGTAAAAAAACAGCTGATATGGCTAACTCGCTTAAACAAATGTGGTTTCTACTGACAATTGAGATGTACAAACTATGGCATAAGGGGACGACGAGCGGATAAGAGGCAATCTGTAATTTAGATTAAGACGTTAATGAGCGAGCTAGGATGGACGAAGTCAATATAACTATTTGTTCAGCAGTTTTGAAATGTACAGTGACAGAATTCAGAACATGGGACGTTCTTACAATATTCTCCATGTACACCAAGTCGGTACCGTAGGATGAATAAAGAGGGCATATAAGCAGACAATGAAAGCTCTTACAATATTTGATGATTACATTTCTCTAAAACAGGTTATAGGCTACATGTGCACCACCAAGTCAGAATAGTAGGCTAAGTAATGAGGGGGAAAGGGACCAAATTATTAGGGTGAGGCACATGGGCTACTAACAGCTTACTACACAACATACACTTAGTATGACATTCTTAGCTACAGTATACATATCTCCCTGGCATATTACATAATTTATGCAGCAGCATACAAGACAAGGACTCACACTGTTGTGCTCACTTGAACAGGAAGGTGGTGCGGCGGTCCTGGTGGGCAAATTTTGTCATCAAACTTCGTCATCAATGTTTGGCATTCTCTGGATTTATGGTGCTTTCAAGACAACTGGGAACTGGTAAAAAAAAAACAGGTTGAATCAGTGATCTTCAGGTCGGCGCTCTAGAAAGAGGCCGAGATCCCGACTTGGAATTCTGAGTTGGATGACCCGTTCAAAACGTATTTTTCCAGTCAGAGCTCGTTTTTTTTCTAGAGTTCCCAGTTTTCTTGAACTCACTGAAGTCTGATATTTCCCAGTGCCGACTTCCCAGTTGTTTTGAACGCGTCAGAAGTCATCCTGGACTGACAGCATGGCCAATGTATTCAACCTTTTCTGGCCCATGGCATGTGAACATTTATCCTTTTAAGCTTAGAAAAGAGACCCTTAAACCCAGACGTGGACCACACACCCACTCCACTGAATAGCAGCCTAATGATTACTTTGCAACGCTTGTAGTTAGCCACAGAATCCTTCCACTTCCACCACTTATTGTTGAATTAGCGATTTCCAACTTGTTGTGTAATGTTTATGTCCAATGGCCGATGAGCACCGGTACATTTTATCTATAATTTCTCTTCATATGACAAGGATTGAAAAGGATTTGCCAATAGATTGTCGACGTGATTCATGATGATGACTACTTGTCTGGCTTGCTAGCTAAGATTTTAAAAGTATGATGTTTGGGGCTCCCAAGTGGTGCAGCGGTCTAAGGCGCTGCATCTCAGCACTAGATGCGTCACTACAGACCCTGGTTTGATTCCAGGCTGTATCACAACTGGCTGTGATTGGGAGTCCCAGAGTGCGGCGCATAATTGGCCCTGCGTCGTTAGGGTTTGACCGGGGTAGGCCGTCAAGGATTGGACCCTTTTTGTCAATTTCACCTAAAATGACATACCCAAATCTAACTACCTGTAACTCAGGCCCTGAAGCAAGGATATGCATATTCTTGATACAATTTGAAAGGAAACACTTTGTAGTTTGTGTAAATGTGAAAGGAATGTAGGAAAATAAAACACAATAAATCTGGTAAAAGATCATTCAAAGAAAAAACCAACTGTCCTTTTGTATTTTTTTATACCATCATCTTTGAAATGCAAGAGAAAGGCCATCATGTATTATTCCAGCCCAGCTGCAATTTAGATGTTGGCCACTAGATGGCAGCAGTGTATGTGATAAGTTTTAGACAGATCCAATGAACCATTGCATTTTTTTCAAAATCTTGTATCAAGACTGCCCAAATGTGCCTAATTGGTTTATAAATAACTTTTCATGTTTCAAAACTGTGCACTCTCTTCAAACAATAGCATGGTATTCTTTCACTGTACTAGCTACTGTATATTGGACAGTGCAGTTAGATTAACAGTATTTTAAGCTTTCTGCCAATATCAGATATGTCTATGCCCTGGGAAATTTTCTTGTTACTTATAACCTCATTCTAATCGCATTAGCATGCATTAGCTCAACGTCCCGCAGGGGACCCAACGATCCTGAAGAAGTTTTAACTGACTTGCGTAGTTAAATAAAGGTTAAATAAATAACAATGAAATAAAAATTTCATAAAGTTACATTAGAAATGCCCATCCATTAAGGCTCAAGGTCATTGGCCACAGATAAAATTATGTCAAATCACATTATATCTACCGTACCTTTGATTAGACTGATCATGTTAATATGTGTTCTTTTATTTAAAAAAGTAAGTCAGTTAAGAACACATTTTTATTTACAATGACAGCCTGTGATGCAGCCTGGATTCAACCAGGTAATGCAGTGACGCCTCTTGCACTGAATTTTCAAGCCCTCCCTGTAGATTTTGTGGCGACGTAGTGTCCCCATGAGTGACAGAACTCTGAGCCAATCACTGCGCAACTAGAGAACATTTACCAACCCCTACACTCCGTATTTTCAGCTAACCACAGAAAACACTGAGTTCGGCTGAAACGCCTGCATTTTGGTGCTGCCGTAGTCAAGAAAGCAAAAAAGAGAATGTTTGTATGCGGCTTTATTAACTCAATATATATATATGTATTTTACATTGTTTGCAAACTGATATGTGACACATATTAATGCCCAAATAGCATGCAAAACAGGCAAAACATTTTTTTAACCAGTCCTATGGGACTGTTCCCTCTGCTACTGCACGGCAAGTGGTACCGCACCAAGTTTGGAACCAACATGTCCCTGAACAGCTTCTACTCCCAAGCCATAAGACTGCTTAATAGTTAGTTAAATAGTTAACACTACCCGGACTATCTGCATTGACCAGTTTTTCACTAACACGTTTGACTCATCTGCTGTTACTGTTTATTATATATCCTGTTATCCTGTAGTCACTTTATCCCTACCTATATGTACATATCTTCCTCAATTACCTTGTACCCCTGCACATTGACTTGGTACTGGTACCCCGTGTATATAGCCAAGTTGTCGTTGCTCATTGTGTATTTATTTCTCGTGTTATTTTTCTATTATTTCTCTCTTTTTTTGTCTCTGCAATGTTGGGAAGCGCCCGTAAGTAAGCATTTCACTGTTAGTCTACATCTGTTGTTTACGAAGCATGTGACAAATAATATATGATTTGATTCTATCCTATAGGATTTTATCTTATAGGATCCTATAGGAATCCAATACAAGAATCCAATAGAAAAATCCCATCAGATTTTGGAACCAGTCCTATTGGAATCCTTTAGGATAGGTTCCAAAATCTTCTAGGATTTTCTATTGGATTCTAAATTGAATTTGTATTGAAATCCTATATATATTTTTTACCAGGGAAAAGCATAAAAACACAACTATAACATCACATCAAATATTGAAAAGTACAATGATTGATATAAAATCAATGTGAGTTATCTGCATCATGTTTTTGCAATATAGCAAGGATATTAGCTTATCTAATGCAAGTGTACACTGTTGGGTGTTACATGTATAGTTTAAAGTAGTATAATGCATATCCAGTGCATGCACTTTCTTTCAAGGTTTTTGTCACGCAGGTGCATATTGTGCCTTTAAACAGTATATTTAGGCTTTTATATTAACTTAAATGATACAACCACAATATGAAAAAATGTGAAGGACAACTTTCCCTCCAATGTTACTTTATCCTGCCTCGAAAACAAATGTCCTATTTCCTATGGGGGAAAAAGACTACATTAACCTTGAATTACTCTGAAATCAAATCTAGGCTGTGTACTGCATGGCTCTCTAATCTCCTAGCGTGTGACACTCATGCATGTTGTTGGAGGTCCCAGATGTAGTCGTTGGCAAAGTTCATAATCTGAGTCATGGCGTTCAGGATCAGGATGTCCATGTCATCATCCATCATCCCCTCCTCATGGTAGTTCTTCACCGGCAGGATGCAGTTCATGGGAACACCCAGCTCATTACTGCAGATCTGCATCTGAGAAACGGTGAAGGCAAAAAGGGCTGGTTTAATTTAGCATGAGGGATAATCTTTGGATCAGGTCAACACAACCAAGATTTAACGGTCGCTTTCCAGGTTGACTATATTGCAGATGTTGCATTACATCAACCAATTGCGTGCCATGTCATCAACTGTACCTTTGGGCATCAAAGGTACAGCTTTATCATATGATGTGGTCAGCTGATATGTCAAATCTCATCCGGGCGTTGTGAGATTTGGCAATGTAGTCAGCCTGGAACGTGGCCATTGTGAAATTTCATCAGCTCTGCGGTGATTTACCTTATCTTTGATTGCCTTGCTGTAGTAGATTCTCTTCAAATCCCTGTTCACCAGCTCACAAGCCTTGTCTGGCATGGTCATGACAACAACTTGAGGGATTTCTGCCGTAGAAATGTAGAATTAATTAATAGAAGGACTAACTTAGGTAATACTGTCATGTAATATTAAAAAGTCAAAAACTACTACAGCTAAATACCCAACCACAGTTACAGTTACAATTGAGATTAGATTAGAAACGCTAAAAAACAAAAGGGTTTGATGAGCTTACTTACGCAGTTTACTGGCTTCTGCCCTGATGTGTTTCATCTTGTCTATGACATCCTTATTCATGCGAGAGATTGTGTCTGCTGTCACAATACTGACCAGACAGTGAGTTTTGTCACTTAAACTGGGATTCTTAATGTATTCTTCTTTTTGGTCCGATAGCGGGTGTAAAGGATTGAACTGGCCAAGAAAAGATCAAACTTGTCAGATGATACTACTTTGTTTACATCTAGTTCATTTTAATCTTTGGCTAGTGTGTGTGTGTGTGTGCGTGCGTGTGTGCTGGTGTGTGTTTATGACTTCTGAATTACCTCATAGCCCTCAGGTAGATGGCCCTTCAGAGCATTGATGATGTCATCAGGGTGCAACCCATTTCTCTGTGTCTCCAGACCCATGACATCATTGAATGCAAAGGGCAGACGTTTTTCTCCTTTTCGGCCTTGAATGTAGTGTGTCTTATACTAAAAAGAAACATTTTATTTTAATAACATCACTTAAATGTTTATGTTCGAAGATAATTATAGATATAGAATTATATATAAATTATTATCTATAAATTATAGAACTCGGAAACATAATAAAACATCCCGACTGCACAAATATATAATTTATTTGGGACACAATACCCCAAAATGTGCAAAGTGCAAAAAGGTGCACAAAGTAAACGTGCAAGACTAATGTTTCGGTTTACTCAACTAAAAGTATGTAACTTAACAGTAGAATTAAGAAATAAGGCCCGAGGGGGTGTGGTATATGGCCAATATATCATGGTTAACGGCTGTTCTTTGGCATGACGCAACATGTGGTAGGAACTTTACTGGACATTATGCAAACTGGAAACCACATATCCTGAGGCTGCATTTATTGTAGCTGGGGATTTTAACAAAGAAAATTTGAGGAAAAGGCTGCCTAAATTCTATCAGCATATTGACTGGAGTACACTCGCTGCTAAAACACTAGACCACTGTTACTCTAACTTCTGGGATGCCTACAAGGCCCTCACCATCCTCCTTTCATCAAATCTGACCACGACTCCATTTAGCTTCTCCCTTTAGGCAGAAACTCAAACAGGAAGTACCTGTGCTAAGGACTATTCAACGCTGGTCTGACCAATCGGAATCCACGCTTCAAGATTGTTTTGATCATGCGGACTGTGATATGTTCCGGGTAGCTTCCGAGAATAATATTGACGAATTCACTGAAATGGTAACTGAGTTTATTAAGAAGTGTATAGGAGAGGTTGTACCCACTGTGACTATTAAAACCTACCCTAGCCAGAAACCGTGGATAGATGGCAGCATTTGCGTAAAACTGAAAGCGTGAACCACCACATTTAACCATGGCAAGGTGACTGGGAATATGGAAGAATAGAAAAAGAGTAGTCATTCCCTCCAAAAGGCAATAAGGCAAAAAGTCAGTATAGAGACAAAGTGGAGTTGCATTTCAACGGCTCTGTTCGAGACGATTTGGACATATTTGTATAAAAGACTGAACATACGGAGCTCCATGTATATTTGTGTAAATATATTAAATATTAATGTATATGATGAAATTTTAGGTACGTACCTTTTATGATTTATATTTACCTGATTGAGATATATGTATTTTTATAGTGTAATTCAGTTTTTGGCCCCCCCTCTTGCCTATTCATTGTATTGTGGTAAGTGTGTTAGGATAAAGGCAGGAAGTTGGGCCTTCGTGGGAGGAGTCCTTGCTAGATGCGGAAGTAATCTATGCTTTAAGTTGATTGGAGAATCATTTATTTGTTAGATATAAGAAGAATAAACATTTTTGTTGCACCATATCCCTGGATGTCATTGAATGTTTGGCCGTTTGGAAACCTTGAGTGTGGACTGTATGCGTACCAAACAACCCCGCTTCAGGCTTGGGCAGTGGCGATGGTAAAAAGGAAAGGAAGCAACTACATTCAAGTCAAAAAACTCCGTGAAGGATTACTATTGGAAGGAAATCTCCAGTTCAGACACACGCTGGATATTGTTCTATTTGTAATTGCATTCGGATCGTAAGGACAGCTCGCTTGGAAGGGTTTGAACTCCTAGAATTCGCCAGCCGTGAGTAACCACTGCGAATGAATGAGCTGCCCTGTTCAATGCGATCGTTTGATCATGCATATTATGGAAGCGCAAATGTGCTTTTAATTGGAATGCTTGATAAACTTGGGAATGGAATTCAAAACACAGCGTTGTGAAAACAATTAAGAAGTTTAAGTTTGGGAAACACTGAGATACTACGCACAACGTAGCCTAATCTTATGTCTAATATTTGGCCTGACGTGGAAATGCAATGCATCAACAATGGATCTAAAGATACTGCGTGTTTAAACTTCATTAAAGGGACAACTTATAATGGGATGAAATGTTTAAAACGCATAAAAAATGCAGAACTTGCACATGGTCAATTCAAAATGGGTCAATATGTTGAAATGGAGGACTGTTTTTTAAAGGTCTAAAGGGGCATTACGTTTAACAATCAAATCAACAACTGTGTCATTGTAAATTGAGTGAACTAAAATTGAATGATGGAGGATGAAATCCCAAATAAAACTCCACTGGAGAGGGCAGAGGAGCATCTAAATTCACTCTATGTAGCCCGGAGAGGCAAACTTGGAGTGTGTACATGCAAAATGAATGAAATAAAAGCCTTTCTTATTGATGGAGGAAACATTGAAACTGTGGATGAGAGTCTTGGAGCATTTCATGCTGTTCTCAATGACTTTAAGAATGCTCATGATTCTGTGCTAGAGCTGGTCACAGAGGAGGAATCACGAACAGGAGAGCATTAACTATTATCAACCAAGAATGAGCACTTATGAACATTTCCTGAAAGAGGTGGAAATATGGAAAAAAGCTGAAATTGAGCCCCAAACGCTCATTGAACCACATGACAGCATTTCCAATGTGTCAAAAACATCAAGTAAAACAAAGTATTCTAAGACTGCTTCCTCAGTGTCCTCTGCACGCCTAAAAGCTGAGGCAGGACGAGCAGCTCTACTAGCTCGCCAGGCATCATTACAGGACAAGCATGCATTGGAACTGGAGAAAGCTCAACTGGAACAACAGAAAGCTCAACTGGAATAACAGAAAGCTCAACTGAATGTTAGGATGGAAAAAATGCCACTGGAAACGGACATAGCAGCATATAATGCCAAACTGAAGGTCCTGGAGAGTGTTGAGTCAACTTCTCAATCCCATGCTGTGGCAGCCCATTTTCTAAGCCAAGAAGATGGAATGAACTCTTATTTTGAGAACCAGGAACCCGAGGTCTATAAGGAACCTGAACCATCACTTGTTGAGTTTGCTGCATTAGGTGCAGTTCCAAAGACCCCACTACAAAGAGTTTTACAACAACCGACCACAAAGCCATCAAAACCTATTCAGAAAACAGTCATAAACCACACCCTTCAGCAGCCAACATCAAGGTCTAGCAATCAACACAGAATCAACACTGCAGGTATCAGCCATAATACCAGCCATGATAATCTCTCTACTGTCATTCAAAGGCAGATACGAGGGGTGTAGCAGTAAAGCGGGAGGAGACTCAGCAGTGCTCTTGTTTCACTGGAAGCTGGTGAAGATACCGGGGCCGGTACAGATTGTGCACTTGCGATTGTGCCAGTTCAAGTAAAGATGGCAGATGGAAGCAAGTCTGTGTTAACCTATGCATTTCTTGATTCTGGCAGCTCGGCAACATTTTGAGGCAGTTGCAAGCTAAAGGCAGTGAGACTGAAATTCTGCTACGCACAATTGGGCAGGAGAGTCCTACCAAGAGTTTTGCAATATCTGGATTAGAGATTGGCAATGTGGAAGGTGACACATTTCTTGCATTACCAAAGGTCTACACCCAAAATAAGATCTCAGTGACAAGAGAAAATATTCCCACTCAGAAAGATCTCAAAAGTTGGCCATACCTGAAAGAGATTCAGTTGAAGGAAATTGACGCCGACGTCGAACTCCTGATTGGCGTAAATGCTCCAAAGGCAATGGAACCCTGGCAAATCATAAATAGTCAAGGCAACGGACCATATGCAGTGAAAACCCTCTTTGGATGGGTGATGAACGGTCCTCTTAACAATTGTACCATGGCAGAAGAATCTGGGCATCCTACGGTGATAGCCAATCGTATCTCAATGGCCGACCTGGGGGTTCTTCTTGTAAATCAGTACAACCATGACTTCCCTGAGAGAGGGTATGAAGTGAGATGTCAGCTGAGGATTGTAGGTTTATGGAGATCGTATCAAGCTCCATAACCCTCAAAGACCATCACTACTACTTACCGTTGCCCTTTTGCAAAAAAATATGTAGTCCTGCCAAACAATCGTGACATGGCAAAGCAGCGGGCTCTAAATATTATCAGGAAGTGCAAGAAGGACAAAGGTTACGCTGCAGAGTACAAAGGCCTCATGGAAGAGATGATAACAAAAGGTTATGCCGAGAAGGTACCACAAGAACAGCTCCTCAGAGAGAAAGGCAAGGTATGGTACATACCACACCATGGCGTTCACCATAAGCGCAAAGGAATGATACAAGTGGTGTTTGACTGTTCATCATCCTATAAAGGTACATCTCTTAACAGTGAACTCCTTCAAGGCCCTGACCTGGCGAACACGCTTATAGGAGTCTTGCTAAGATTTCGTCAAGAGCACATTGCCATGATGGCAGACATCGAAGGAATGTTCCATCAAGTACGTGTCCATGAAGATTACTTAGACTTCCTGCGATTCCTATAGTGGCCGGACGGTGATGTTAACAAAAGATTGGAGGAGTACAGAATGACAGTTCATCTTTTCGGTGCTATATCCTCTCCAAGTTGTGCAAACGTTGCACTGCAAAAGACAACTGTGAGAGGTACGATGAAGAGGTGATTCAAACAGTCAAGTCCAACTTCTATGTTGATGACTGCCTCAAGTCAGTGGCCACAGAAGAACAAGCCATAGCTCTCACAAAAATCCTCAGGGATGTGTGCTCTCAGGGTGGGTTCAAATTGACCAAGTGGGTCAGCAACAGCCGCACTGTGCTGGTTTCTATCACTGATGAATACAAAACCAAGCAGATAAAAGACCTGGACAGAGAAAAGCTGCCTGTTGAAAGAGCACTTGGAATTCGATGGAACATTGAAAGTGATGCGTTTACCTTCCGAGTCACTGTCAAGAACAGACCCCTTACAAGAAGAGGTATTCTCTCAACTGTCAGCTCTATTTATGATCCATTAGGTTTCCTCTCCCCATTTTGTATTAAAGGCAAAGCAAATTCTTCAAGTGCTCTGCAAGCTAAAGTGTGGATGGGACGAAGTCATCCCTGAAGAACACTCTATTTCATGGCAGAGATGGCTCTCAGAGCTGGACCAGCTCTCCAGATTCCAGATAGACAAGTGTATGATGCCTGAGAACTTTGGTCAAGTCAAGACGGCACAGCTGCATCACTTCGGTGATGCAAGTGAACAAGGTTATGGCACCGCAAGCTACCTTAGGTTCACAAACGGTATGGAAAAGGTTCACATTGATTTCCCAGTATGAATGCAATCACTCAAGCAGATGACAATCCCCAGACTGGAACTTGCTGCAGCAACATTGACAGTGCGAGTGGACAGGATGTTAAGGTTGGAGCTCCAGATTGAACTTGAGGAGTCAACTTTTTGGACGAACAGCCATTCTGTGCTAAAATACATCTGCAATGATACCAAGAGATTCCATACCTTTTGTGGCTAATAGGGTTGCTATGATCCGTGACCTATCGAAAGCAAAACAGTGGAGGTATTTGATCTCCAAACACAACCCAGCCGATGATGCCTCGAGGATTACATGTTGAACTGTTCCTGAATTCAAAGAGATGGTGCAAAGGACCAGAATTCCTGGAGAAACCAGAAACTCAATGGCCAAAAGTCCCCGAGGAGCTTAGCTCCATCCCTCCGGATGATCCAGAGGTGAGAAAAGACATAATCGTAAACAGTACAAGTGTGGAAGAAAAGAGTCCAACCGGCAAACTGAGTACTATTCAACATGAAACAGCTTGAAGAAAGCAGTTGCCTGGATGCTGAAACTGAAGAAACGTCTTCTACAGTTAAGCCAGAAAAGGAAAATTCTCTCTCAAACTGATCCAAGATCAGATCAGAGTCTGGCAAACTCACCGAAGGAACAAATTGACAAGTTCAAACTGACGTTTGGAAAAGAGTCTGTCTGTGGATGACCTAAATGAAGCAGAAAAGGTCATCATTTGATTTGAGCAACGACAGCACTTTAAACAAGAAATTGCACTAGTTGGAAGGAAAACAATGTGCCAAGAGAGGCGGCTCAATCTGTAAGCTTGATCCAATTGTTGACAATGGCATTCTGAGAGTAGGAGGAAGGTTAAGCAAAGCTGCTATGCCTACGGAACTAAAGAATCCTATGATCCTGCCCAAAGACTCCTACATCTCCAGACTGATCTTACTCCACATCCATGAGCAGGTTGGCCACTCTGGGAGAGGTCACATGCTTTCTAGACTTCGCCAGCGATATTGGATACCCTGTGCCAACTCCTAAGCAAGGAATATCCTTAAGAGCTGTGTCTTCTGCAGGCGGATGCAAGCTCGAGCTGGAGAACAGAAGATGGCCGACCTTCCACAAGATCGGGTGTCACCTGATTTGCCGCCATTCACCCATGTGGGCATAGATTACTTCGGCCCCATAGAGGTGAAGCGAGGCCATGTTCATGTGAAGCGGTATGGTGTGATCTTTACTTGCCTTGAGTCGAGCTGTCCATCTAGAAGTTGCTAGTTATCTGAATACTGATTTCTGCATCAATGCCCTGCGCAGGTTCATCTGTCGAAGGGGCCCAGTAACAAGTATCAGAACAGACAATTGCACCAACTTTGTTGGAACACACAGAGCTAGGAGAAGCTCTGAAAGAGCTGGATCACAACAAGATTCAAAATGAATTACTGAAGGAAGGAGTGACATGGTCATTCAATCCTCCCTCTGGAGCCCACCATGGGGGGGGTATGGGAGAGGTTGATCCGACTGGTGAAAAAGATCCTCTATTCAGTCCTTAAAGAGCAAGTACTGGATGATGAGGCTTTGCAGACAGCCTTGTGTGAAGTTGAGGCGATTTATGAACGACAGACCAATCACTACTGTAACAAATGACCCAAATGATCTAGAACCCCTGACTCCGAACCATCTGCTTCATCTGAAAGCTAAGCCAGTCCTGCCACCAGGACTATTCCAGAGAAGCGACCTGTACTCACGAAGGAAATGGAAGCAAGTACAATATATCACTGACCTCTTCTGGAAAAGATGGATCATGGAGTATCTTCCACTTATGCAGGAGCGGAACAAGTGGAACAAAACTAAGAGAAACTTCAGTCCTGGTGACCTCGTGGTCATCGTCTGACATCGCCCCAAGGAACTGTTGGCTAATGGGGCGTGTGGTGGAGGCTTTGCCAGGGACCAAAGGTCTTGTCCGGAGCGTCATGGTTAAGACTAAGACCAATATTTTACAGAGACCTATCAATAAACTCTGTCTGCTCCTTGAGGCGACCAAGTGAAACACACACAGAGTGCTCCATCTTAGAATCACGTGCACCTCTGATTCGTTGATGTCGTACTCTTACATTCTTTGATGTCATACATTTTTGGACGTCAATCTCTTGACATTTTTGGAAGTTGAACACCTTTACACTTCAACTCAGACTGAGATCTATGGACTATTTTCCTATATGGCGCCTTGTATATTTTTACATAGCTATGAACTGTAATAGTGCTGGTATTCTGGTATAGAATGTTTTGTGTATTGGCTCTACGTAATTGTTGTGCATTCAGTGCAGTCAACAATTAGGGGCCGGTATGTTAGAGCCGATTTGGACATATTTGTATAAAAGACTGAACATACGGAGCTCCATGTATATTTGTGTGTATATATATTGATGTATATGATGAAATATTAGTTAATTAATATTATGATTTATATTTACTTGATTGAGATATATTCATTTGTTAGTGTAATTCAGTTTTTGGCCCCTCTTGCCTATTCATTGTATTGTGGTAAGTGTGTTAGGATAAAGGCAGGAAGTTGGGCCTTCGGGGGAGAGAGTCCTTGCTAGATGCGGGAGCAGTATAGTTTTTTGACCAAACAGACATACATACAGGTCATATTATGTATTTTCCATATCAAGTAATCTATGCTTTAAGTTGGTTGGAGAATCATTTATTTGTTAGATATAAGAAGAATAAACATTTTTGTTGCACCATATCCCTGGATGTCATTGAATGTTTGGCCGTTTGGAAACCTTGGGTGTGGACTGTATGCGTACCAAACAACCCTGCTTCAGGCTTGGGCAGTGGCTATGGTAAAAAGGAAAGGAAGCCACGACAGGCTCAGACACAAGACGTATGTGGCAGGGTCTACCGACAATCACGGGACTACAAAAGGAAAACCAATAAATATGTGGAACTCAACATCTGCTGCGCCTTGGTCCCGTTCTTACGACAACAGTGACAAGAATATCCCACCAAAAGTGGACACGCTTCTTGGTCCTCGAGGTAAAGGAGTTTTGGACATGGGAAGAAGTGATGGGTGGATGTGAAACCCTTCCTTGGCGGCAGACAGAAGATGATAATAATGGAGGATAGCGACGACACCAGGGTTCGCAGCCACAGAAAGCCCAAGGACAACCCCAAGATTTTTTTTGGGGGGGGTGGCATAAGGGGTGGCTGGTCGAGCAGCGTAGAGTGAATGAGCGGGTCATCAGTCCGGTGCCATTTGTGATGGCTCCACACACCAGATCTCCAGTGCGCCTCCCCAGCCCGATATGTCCTATGCCGGCTCCTCGCACTCGCCATGAGGAGCGTGTCGTCAGTCCGCTGCCAAAGAAACCCCAAGATTCTTTTTTTTTGGGGGGGGGGCATGGAGCTGGGAGAGCCAGAGACCTTCAGGGAGGCAATGGAGAAGTTGGGAGAGAGAGATGAGAGAGATGTTGTGCAAGTGTGTTCTGCTCAACATTCAACCAGAGGATCTGGTTAGCAGTCTGGTAAAACTTGTGCCGGCTCCACACATTTGGACTCCAGTACACCTCCCAGTCCGGTATGTCCTGTGCCTCATCCCCGCACTCGCCCTGAAGTGCGTGTCATCTGTCCGGTGCCACCTGTACCGGCTCCATGCACTAGGCCTCCAGTGCGCATCCCCAGTCCAGAGCTTCCGGCTGCGGTCCACAGTCCGGAGCCTCCGGCGACTGTCCCCGGTCCGGAGCCCTCCTCTGCGCCGGTGCCCAGTCCAGACACGGCGTCCAGCCCGCTCCATGTCAGGAGCCCTCCTCTGCGCCGGTGTCCAGTCCAGACACGGCGTCCAGTCCCGCTCCAAGGCCAGAGCCTTCCTCTGCGCCGATGTCCAGGTACGGTGTCCAGTCCCGCTCCAGGGCCGGAGCTTTCCTCTGCGCCAGTGCCCAGTCCAGGCACGGTGTCCAACCCAGCTCCATGGCCGGAGTCCTCCTTTGCACCGGTGCCCAGTCCAGGCATGGCGTCCAACCCAGCTCCATAGCCGGAGTCCTCCTTTGTGCCGATGCCCATTCCAGGCATGGCGTTCAGCCCGGCGCGACAGCGGGATCCGGGATCCGGGATCTGTGCTGGGGCTACAACCTACACCGGAGCCGCCACCAACACTAATCAACCCCCTACTCTCCCCATTTGGTTTCAGGTTTTGCGGTCGGAGTCCGCACCTTTGGCCGGGGGTACTGTCACGCCCTGACCATAGAGAGCCCTTGTTTCTCTATTGTGTAGTAGGTCAGGGCGTGACTAGGGTCGGATGCCGGTCGAACACAACTAACTAACATCTCTCTCATTTCTCTCTCTCCCAACTTATCCATCGCCACCCGATGGTCTCTGGCTCTTCAGGGTGAGTATGAGGAGCTGGCACAGATGGCAACTCTTCCACACTCCGCCGACCAAGCCCCCCCCCCCCCCCCCCCAAGAATCTTGGGGTTTCTGTAGCCGCGGTCCCCGGCGTCATCGCTGTCTTTCCACCTTCCCTGGTGTCTCCTTCCAAGGAAGGGCCTCACAACCTCCCATGATCTCCTCCCAGGTCCAACACTGGTGGGATATTCTGTCACGAACATGAGAGACAGACCAAGGCACAGTGTGTGTTGAGTTCCACATATTTATTTCAAAGTGAAACTAAAACAAATCAATAAATCAAAAAACGAACAACGAAACGTGACTATGTGGTGCACATGCACAAACACACAGAACAATATCCCACAAACACAGGTGGAAAAAATAGTTACTTAAATATGATCCCCAATTAGAGACAACGATTACCAGCTGCCTCTAACTGGGAACCATACAAAACACCAACATAGAAAATTTAAACTAGAACACCCCCTAGTCACGCCCTGACCTACTACACCATAGAGAAACAAGGGCTCTCCATGGTCAGGGCGTGATAGATATTACTTGTTAGTTTGCTGCACTGTTGGAACTAGAAGCACAAGCATTTCGCTATACCAGCGAAAACATCTGCTAAACAGGTGTATGTGACCAATAAAGTTGAATTTGATTTGGCCATATATCACAAGCCCTGAGGTGCTTTATTGCTATTATAAACTGGTTAACAATGCATTTGGAGCAGTAAAAATAAATGTTGTCATACCCGTGGTATACGGTCTGATACACCACAGCTGTCAGCCAGACAGCATCACCCCCCCCTCCAATCCCCCCCCCCTTTTCCTCAGAAAAGTCTCAATTCGTTGGGGCATGGACTCTACAAGGTGTCAAAAGCATTCCATAGGGATGCTTCCCACAGTTTTGTCAACTTGGCTAGATGTCCTTTGGGTGGTGGACCATTCTTGAAACACACGGTAAACGGTTGAGCGTAAAAAAAGCAGCAGCATTGCAGTTCTTGATACAAACCGGTGCGTCTGGCCCCTACTACCATACCCCGTTCAAAGGCACTTACAGTACATATTTTGTCTTGCCCATTCACCCTCTGAATGGCACACATACACAATATATGTCTCAAGGGTCAAAAATCATTATTTAACCTGTCTCCTCCCCTTTATCTACACGGATTGAAGTGGATTTAACAAGTGACATCAATAAGGGATCATAGCTTTCACCTGGTTCAGTCTGTCATGGAAAGAGCAGGTGTTCATAATGATTAGTACACTCAGTGTATATAAAACAATGACTCCCTATGTGAAATATTAATGGTACATTTGAAGATCAGGAAGTTGGTTTAACGCGTTGCAATCTTGATATGATGGGGCCTCATGCGGGGAGATTTTTTTTTTTGTACACTCAGTGTAAAAGTTTTGGATTTTTCCCATGTTTCCAACAGTGTGCAGTTTCTATCCTTTCCATTATCCTACTTTTTGAAACCTACACATGTGACTGACTATGCTGTGTACTAAAGACCCAATGCAGCAGTTTTTAGCTCCATATCAAATAATTTCTGGGTAACAGTTAAGTACCTTACTGTAATAGTTTTCCATTATGAAACCAAAATAGAAAGTCAGAATTTTGCTATGACTGTCTGGGAGCTGGTGTGAGTGAGGGGCCTGATTGGAGGGCCTACTAGGAGAGATATGTAACCTGAAAACTAGCTGTTATTGGCAGAGAGGCTTGGAACTCTCTTTGTTATGGGTCTATTAACATATACTGCCTGATGATGTCAAAAGGCAAGCCAAAACTCTGCCATGTTAAACCTGCTGATTAGAAGGTGCTGTGTAAATTTGTATTTTCAACCAGCAACCATCAGTAAATAACGATGGTCACATTTTTTCACGCTTTTACAGTGTTATTTTTATCAGCTGTTGTACAATATGATACAAAACACAGGAAAAACTGCACTGGGCCTCTTTGGAAGTGTGCAGATGACCACTCTTTGTTTCTATAAGTCTCTTCATGTCTCTGTTCTGCCTGTATGTGGCTCATGAAATGTCTTAGTGTACCAATGTATATTAGGAAGCCATATCCCATCCCTGAATGGTGTAGTTCAATTTATTAGGCAAACCAACTTACTTTCATGGTGAAACTTGTGCCAGAGGTAGCAGCTACCAGGGCATTATGTGTTGATCGTCCTTGGAAAACATTGTTGACTGAGTTGATGAAGCTGGACTTCCCTGCACCTACTGGTCCATGTAGCAGGCATCTCAGCTGACCCACATCAGGATCACTCAGTTCAAAGTTCCTCAGTGCAGCCACCATGGCATCTCTCTCTAGTTTACTGTCAGATAAAATAAAGTGTTACTTCTGTAGCACATCTCATGGAAGACATACAGTATGGGTTATAACATATATAATATGCTACAACAGGGATGGCAACTCCAGTCCTCAGGGACCTCATTTGTGACACACTTTTGGTCCAGCTCTAGCTGGCACACACCTGACTTCAATAATCAAATAGCTTCTTAGTAAAGAGCAATTTCTCAAGCAATAATTTTGCTAGGATTGTCTGGAAATGGTCTGAGTGGGGAGGGAAAAACTGAAAATTCTTGTCTAGTTTTCTACTAAGCTAACATATGGAATTGTTTTAAGATGGTCATAACAATAATAATTTAGCTATTTATTTTAGGATCCCTGTAAGTATCCAAGAAATATATTTTAAAAAGTATTTGATGAATCATTGAATTTGGCCATACTGCTATTAGACCATAGAAACACATTGAATAACATATTCATACATGGTAAAACAGAAATTTATCCCCCAAAAATTGTCACGTTTGTAGTAAGGAACAAGGCGCAGCGTGTGTTGAGTTCCACATCTTTTAATAAAGCGAAACTTCTAGGCAAAACAATAAACCAAAATGAAAAGTAACATAAGTGGTGCAACTAGCGCACACACACAAAACAATATCCCATAAACACAGGTGGGAAAACTGGCTACCTAAATATGATCCCCAATCAGAGGCAGCGATTACCAGCTGCCTCTAATTGGGAACCATACAAAACACCAACATAGAAATATTAAGCTAGAACACCCCCTAGTCACGCCCTGGCCTACTACACCATAGAGAAACAATGGCTCTCTATGGTCAAGGCGTGACACAAGTTTGTTTTGAATTGTCTGTCCTGTGACAATTTTGCTTAACATTTTTGATTGGTTTTCCATTAAAATGATAAGAAAATATCATAAAATTTCATGTCAACTCACATACAGAATAATGGTCCTGCTGCGTATGTATTACCACTAGGGCCGGGCGATGAAGTTATATCTACCGCGACCCTTTACAGACATAGAACAGTAACATGTCGATAGCGACAATTGATAATTTTTCTGACAATTAAACAAAGTCCGCATCAGAAGCATCTGTACCTTTTCAGATAGTAGAATTCTGCAGCGGCATAGAATGTTCATTAACACTTTACTTGACACCCAACGTAATAATATATTATGGCATGGTCATAACCATGTCATATGTCATAACATCTGACATAATGTGCCATAACCTGTTGTTATATGGTCATAACTCAGTCATGACCCATATATTTAGACCTGTTGTGACATATATTGCGTTTTATGGCTGGTTATGACACCTACACAAGAGTGTCAAAACCCACAAAACCTACCAGACAAGGCAAAACATTCCATTACACCATAGTCTGTGTCAACAGTATATAGTTATTTAACTTCAACAAAAAAAATCTATTGACCATTTTAAATTATCATTGTAATTGCGTACACATTGATATCAGACAAGCACCTACCCCAATGCTCTGTTGCTGATGACTAGAATGAATGCATGAGCAGATTTCAGGAGCAGGACAAGAACCCTCTTTTTGACTGATGATTGACATAAGGGCATATACAGTACATGATAGGCCTATCTGGCTTATGTGATTATGATGGTCATAATGCTTCTTGTCAGTGTATTTTCTTAGTCCAAGTAAAGTGACACAGGATGGTCATAATGCTTCTTGACAGTGTCAGTGTATTTTCCTAGTCCAAGTAAAGTGACACAGGATGGTCATAATGCTTCATGACGGTGTCAAAGTGTATTTTCCTCAAGATTTAAAATATGATGCAAACATGGCTATAAAGAATTCATTACAACAACAACAAATTATTTAAGTAACACATTTTCAAACGGAAGTAAACTTCTTGGTAGGGAAAACATCTCATTTGAATAAATATGGGCTTTGACAATCTTATTTAGGTGTTATAACCAGCCTTAATAAAATATCAGAATATATGTCACAACAGGTGTAAATATATGGGTCATGACAGTGTTATGACCATATTATGACAAGTTATACAACGAGTGGGTCTAATGCTGATTGGTTAAAACTGCATTCCAGCCGGTGTCTATTCCTCAAGTTACCACCGGCTAAATCAATGACGTTAAAATGCCTATTTACTCTGTTCCATCTGACTGCACAATTTATAAACTTGATCTCCACTATAACAAGCATCTAGACATTTAGACTAACATTTAGTTTATACAGAGGAGATTTGTATAAACCTTGCTGTCTGTCTCTCCGACATTTGCAACATTGTTTTAATATAAAAATTTGATCTCCAGATGTCTCAAAGTAATGAACATGTCGGTATGAGCCAGACAGGCAGGCAGCTTTTCTCAGCCAGTTGAAATCATGAATCAGCATAATTGTGTTAGCTGTGTTGTTGGTTAGCTCCTCTGAACAACAGTGTCCTGAAGAGTGAGCACATTTTCTATGCCAGGCGAAATCGCGCCTCATTAGCTCATTGTTATGGATGTATTCAAATAAATGTCACTAGAAAACAGCTTAAACAAAGGCAAATGCGGCTACTTTGCTATTATTCTGGCTGCGCTTTTTGACTGTAAGTTAGCCATAGTTGGCTAGCTAGCAAGCAACGGATAAGAACATTGCCAGCCAGGATGGCAATGGAACATTTAGAACGAATGACTGGGTAATATCCATAGATACAGAACAAAAAGACTGAATGACTGAGTCGAGTCTCTAGCAACCGAACCGATAGAACAAACAACCAGCCAGCTTGGGTAGCAACCCTAGATTTGTGTCGGGACTTTTTATTTAATTCAATTTTTATTTAACCTTTTATTTAACCAGGTAAGCTAGTTGAGAACAAGTTCTCATTGATGACTGCGACCAGGCCAAGATAAAGCAAAGCAGTGTGACAGAAACAAGAACACAGAGTTACACCATAGAATAAACAAGCATACAGTCAATAACACAATAGAAATAAAAGACAGTCTATATACAGTGTGTGCAAATGGCATGAGGAGGTAAGGTAATAAATAGGCCATAGTAGCAAAGTTATTACAATTTAGCAGATTAACACTGAAGTGATAGATGAGCAGATGATGATGAGCAGATGATGGTGTGTAAGTAGTGAACATGGTGTGCAAAAAGTGGTTATAACCATGTCATAACGTGTTATAGCACTGGATGTCAAGTAAAGTGTTACTGAATGTTCTGTATCATTTCCCTGACAACAATACATTTTCCTGATTGATGTGCTGCTGTGTTGATTTTTATGCTGTTTTTTAATGGTAGGGTAGTGTGCTTTCTTTCTACTAACTGTCTTGGTAAGTAATTTAACAAACTTTTAAAGTACTTTTTTTAGGAGACAGTGGTCTGTGTACAGGCAGGCTGCATGCAAGCAGCTCAAGATTATTTGATTGACAGTCAGTGGTGTAGTGCTATTTATTGTAGGTGAGTGAGTTTTTTATTTATTTATTATAATTTATTTTTTTATATATATATTTTAAAATTGTCATAATTTCCTCAATCAAAGTTTGTACTGACCCTTATGGTACTGACAGGTGTCACCCATCTTCCCCATTATCCCCAGTGTATTTATACCTGGGTTCTCTGTCTGTTGCCAGTTCGTCTTGTTTCGTCAAGTCAACCGGCGGTTTTCCCGTACTCCTGTTTTGCTCTAGTCCCTGTTTTCTAGTTTTCCCGGTTTTGACCATTCTGTCTGCCCTGACCCTGAGCCTGCCTGCCTTTCTGTACCTTGTGACAATGTCTTGGATTACTGCCCTCTGCCTGCCCTGACCCTGAGCCTGCCTGCCGTTCTGTACCTTTCAGACTCTGCTATGGATTACTGACCTCTGCCTGCCCTTGAACTGTCATTTGCCTGCCCCCTGTTTTTGTAATAAACATTTGTTACTTTGAACTGTCTGCATCTGGGTCTTCTCCTGAGTTGTGTTAGTATTTATCACCTCTTCGATTTTTATTTTTATTTTTTATTTTTTTAAACAGCTAAAAGCATGCTATTACCGGCTAATGCAACTAGACACTAAATACTACAAAAATGTTGGCAAAGCAATTTTTGGCCTGACTACAAAGTGTTAGGTTTGGGGCAAACTAACAATAACTTGCATTAACAGAAAAAATGGCTGACAAATAGATAACATGCCACAGAATGCTGCAGCAGCCCTCAAGGTGTGCCGCAGTATGACGCAACTTTTAAAGTAGGAACCCCTGTAGCCTATATTCTTCATCCTTCTCGCCAAGAAATGCCCATTTACCTACCTCTAGGCTGCTATACATATTTATTTGGTTTGTCATTCTGTTTTTCATTGATTTTTCTTATGGTGATTACAAAAAATAAGATTTAGAATTTATTATAATTCATTTTCCAGAAATAATATTTCCAACACTGTGTATTCTCAAATTGAAAAAAGTGAGGGAGCTCCACTCCTTCATCCTCAATATTTGATCAGACAGTATAGTACTTACCTCCAACATGTTTTCCTCCATTGTTTGTCAAATTCTGTGTGACACACATGGGACACATTTTGATTAAATGAACTTAATTATTGTTTTCCAGATTCTAATATCCCCATCTATAATTTTCAAAAGAATCTGATGATTTTGATTACACACAATAAATGAGAGTAGACTACAGTCAATGATAAGTACTGCCTTGAGACTGTTGTCAATGCATGCTCTAAAACAGAGTATGCTGATTTCCAGAACAAGTGACAGGAATTGTGACTGATGAACTGTGCTTGAACAGATTTTGCACTCACAGCCGATATATTCACTTAAAGGGTATTTTACAGATATGTCATATGTCTCTTACCCTTCTCTGGTGGTGGTGGTGGTGATGGTGATGGTGTAGACTCTGCTCCGCCCATCTTTGCTTTTCAGAGGGGTAATATACAAATACTATCTGAGTCTGCAAAGAGCGACATACAAACAGATATATGTTATGTATGTTCTGGGTGCCTCCTTGTTGCTGACAACTCAAGGATCGGAAACTGTTGCAAATCATGTGAAATACTGTAATACAATCAGTATACAATCAGTACAACATGTGGAACTATTATACAACTGCACTCAAAATGATGTCTGTATTTAAAACTATTTTTGCAGATCTACATTGAGAAAGATGGTAGTTCAGCCTAGTGAAGAATTCTCCTTATGAGATGGTGGAGAAGGTGGCTTCAGACATCGAGAAACTACTGACCAAGAAACGCAAAGCACTCGTTATAAGTTAGCAATTTGACCTCTATTTATTTCACAAAAAAACACGTAACATTCAGGGGTAGTTTCACAGACAGATCAAGCCTGGTCCTGGAATAAAAAAAAGTTCAATGGCTCCATTGAAAATGCTATGGCGTATTTCTGTACAGGTTTTACACCAGTGTTTTGCCCAAAGGCTCAGACTTTTATTTTTACATCCATGCTGGCCGGCACCAGGGGCTTTGTTAGGATTTGAGGACATTGGGGGCTCTGCCCAAAGCCAGAGGGGGAACCCTAGTAGTTGGGTCCTGGGGTTTCCCCCGGAAGAAAACAAAAAGAATTTCAATAGCTAAATGCATCAATCTGGTCCACTTCAAGATGAATGTCCAGCTAGCAGATATTTAAATGTTTATTTAACTAGGCAAGCTCTTTGGAGATGAGATGATGACTTGGAATTAAATAATAAAGTTATCAAATAAAACAAATGTAATATACACAACAACTGAAATACTTTATTTAAGTAAAGTAATGTGAATAAATTGCTCAGCACTAGTGGCAGACCATGCCGAAGTACAGTGCATTCTACTGTATACATATATTTTTTCTATTACGCTGAACAAAAATATAAACGCAACATGTAAAGTGCTGGTCCCATGTTTCACGAGCTGAAATAAAAGATCCCATAAATTTTGCATACGCACAAAAAGTGTATTTCTGTCAAATTTTGTGCAGAAATTTGTTTACATCCCTATTTGTGAGCATTTTAGTATTTCTGTCTGTAACAAAGTGTTTTTGTGGGGAAACACTCATTCTGATTGGCTGGGCCTTGCTCCCCAGTGCGTCAGCTTGGCTCCCAAGTGGGTGGGCCGATGCCCTCACAGGCCCACCCATGGCTGCGCCCCTGCCCAGTCATGTGAAATCCATAGATTAGGGCCTAATTTATTTATTTCAATTGACTGATTTCCTGAACTGTAACTCAGTAAAATCTTTGAAATTGCTGCATGTTGCATTTATATTTTTGTTCAGTATATATTTACTGCCCTATGAACACATATTTGTTTTAAAGTAGGGATAAAATGGACCAGTACACTTTTATTTTCTATTTTAGGACCCTGAACGTATATATAACAAATCTGTTAAAGTTATTTGATGAAGCTTTTGAATCTGACTTTATAAATAAGAGATGGATAAGTCAAGTCGGGTAATGCCAAATGAAGACTGAATTAGGTATGCTTTCAAGTGATTGAAATGCATCATACAGTTATTGGAACATTCAGGAAAGCAGAAGAAAGATCATCAGGCAATCATTGGGTATTTAGAACAAAAGATATGTTCCTGAGAGTCTTAGCTTTCAGGAATTGGGACATAATTGCTAATAGCCCAAACATTTCCAAGGCTGGAGCCAAATTCATAGGAAGAAAACAAATGTAACATGCCATAATGGATTTAGAAACTGCTGGGTGCAAAGTTCCAAGTCATCTGGTTGGTCCTAAAGTGTGCAATTTAACAATTATTCGACCATCAAAAGCAGGGCTGGGTCCAGGCAACATAAGCAGTCACATAGGGCCTCTGGCCACTAGGGTGCCCTGACCAAAAGCAACTGTTGAGAGTTTGAATACTTGAGTTCGAATAGTACAAGTTCACAAAGTGGCTATATTAGTAGAATTGCATGAATTGGCTATTGGCTATAGTCACTCTTACTCAGATACAGTATCATTAACACAGCATAAGCCATTTCTTGAAATTAGCTTTAAAACTGCAACAAATGTATCTATGTCCCATGGCAAAATGAGTAGAATTACATTACATTTGTAATAAAATTGCAAACTTTTCTCTCCGCCCCATGGAAAATGTGTATAACAACACAAAACTTGCTTTAACATTGCTACAATGTTCTCTGAGCCCCATGGCAAAATGTGTAGAACTGAAAAAAAGTGGTTTAAAGCAGCAACATTGTCTTTACGCCCAATGGCAAAATGTGTATAATTGCAGGAAATTTACTTTAAAACATATTTCCCACTTAGGGCCCAAATCCCACTTAGGGTCCACCAAAGACTAGAGCTTGCCCTGATCAAAAGGTTTGGGTCTGGAACAAAAACATTTGGGGCTGCAGTCGATGGCTGGCACCCATGTCTCACTGGGCCATGGCTCGAGCAGACCTTCTCTTACTTGGGGCCAAAGGTAGGCCACTGGTACTTTTCAGCTGTCATAAAAATGGTTAACTGTGAACTTTAACACCTTCTCATAAAGCAACTGTTTAGACTATGCAGAGGTTGTTGATTCTACTCTTCACATGTCCTCACTGTCAGCCCTAGCTAGGAAACACAATTTCCCTAGTATAATATAAGGGTGTATACAGTTGAAAAGCAGCATTAGTCCAGTATTCCCTGCCGGACATTTCACACAAAAGTAACACGCTTCGTTTGCATTTCTGACATGTTCCACGGCATGTGAAATGACTTAATAACCTGTTTCCAATACATTTGTAATGTAGTAACAATAAATGCACTCCAAACTAGCTTGTCGGGTATTTGTGAAAGCAAAGATGGGTGGAATGCAATTTCACGGGTTACAATTCAATTTGTGTTAAAGTATAATGTCTTATTTCGTATTTATCGTATAGGCTTAATCTGTATATTGTAAACTGCCCCGTAATATAGAGGCTATATACGGTAAGAACAATAGAAGACAATGTAACACATTCCCCTTTTGCACAAATTACAGGGAGCTTCTACAAACATTGAAATATAGCAATTACATTTTTCCTTTTACATTGCAAATGGGAAGAATATACTGTACTGTATATCAAGTAGGTCCTCTACCAATATTTATCAGTAGAATAATTGGTAATGCCACAGACTTACCTTGTTAGTACTAGTTCCTCCTGAGACTGGGATGCTGATATAGATGTGAAACAATGATTGCAGCTGCACTTATATAGGCTACAATAGAAAGTGAAATTGACTGGTGCAGTGATTTTCACTTTCCAGTGTTAGATATAGAATAACTAGATAATTCTACAAATCTATCAAGTAGAGAGGGCAATCTAGCTCTCTTATTTCTATACCAATTTCCTGTAAATGGTACCTTTACAGGAATAGAGGGGCCATAGTTTCACTTTCAATATGACTCTGTTTTATAACAGTCCCATCTCATCGAGGATCCAAAGTTGAATGCTGACCTGGATGCTGCAGGCTGTTGTATTCAAGAAGCAGAATCCTCCATTATAGTCATTGGGAAAATGGCAATCTTTGTGGTCAATATTCATGTAAATTAGATTTTTTTTCCCAGAACACAATTAAGGTACCAAAACGTGCTTCTACAGTGCCTTCAGAAATATTTAATTCATACTCCATGACTTATTCCACATTTTGTTGTGTTACAGCTTGAATTTAAAATGGTTTAAATCGTTGTTGTTTTTTAATCATCTACAGACAATTCCCCATAATGACAAAGTGAAAACATGTTTTTATCCAGAAGTTTCCTGGGGAAACCATTATGGGTGGCATTTCCTGCGGAAGTAGCGGTACTGAGTTGACCAGCTGTATTTTTGGTTTCAGAAGTTAGCCAATTGGGATAAGGAATAATAAAGTATTCACTCGCTAGATGTTGACATTGGAGTCCTTCGACCATAAACCTAAATCAGAATGTTCCTGTCACGAGATGGTACAGTTTCCATTGCCTCCCAAATGACGACAAAGTGAAAAGAAATTGTCTCAAAAACTAAAAAAACAAAACAAACCTCGTTTCGCTTTGTTGATAAACGCCAACGCACTATAACCCATACCCAACGCTCTCTCTGGGTTAAGAGTCGCCGCCTCAGCACGAGGGTTGACATACATGTCACAAGAATAGGTAACGTCATGTCGACTAGTTTTGATATTGCGTGTTTGTTAGGGTCTGAAATTAAATCTCTTTAATTTCTACCAGAATTATTTTTTGCCACTTACGAAATCTATGTTAAACGCTTTATAATTGTAAACACTGAGTCAGTGGAAGGCTACCTGGCATTAGAAATATGGTACATATTGTGTAACCTTTAATCCATGATTATTATTAATTTATAATAATATTCATAATAAACTACCTGTCACAGCCAACATTTACCCTGTATTTAGCAGGTGTTGATTCCATGTTCTAGCTAATAGATACAGAATATTTGTTTTGAAAGTATTAAACCGAGTCTATGTATCCCACTGGGTTTAGAGTGCTTATTTGCAGTAGTGAATCGTCTGATAAACAATATAAGTAAGGCACAGGGAGTTTAAAATGGTTTTAAAAGTATCCCTGATTAGTGTATTAGCTTTTCCAGGTCTTATATGTACATATTGGTACCTCATAACAACACAGTAGGTTACTGTATGTCCATAGTGGTACCCCATAACAAATGTAGATTTTTTTCTCCAGAGGATGTCCCTTGGGACTGTCACCTCTGGTGGCTGTCTCATTCAATCAAGCCATCCTGTTTTTGAAAGGGTAATCGTACTTATGACTTAAACAGATCCATTTTACCCCCTTTAATGACCTTTTAATGCACTGGGTTGTTTATATAAGGGGCAAACAAAGCGTTTCATGGTAGTCTTAAACAAATCTACTGAGAAAACAAAAGTATACACCTCACACACATGGTTATGGACTTAAATTGTTAGAATTGCAAACATAATGTGTTCATTTGTGTGACATTTCCTGTATCAAATCCTGGAATTCATGATGAGACCACACCCTTTTGCAGATGATTCTTGCATATAATCCAGGACAAGGCTTTAGTCGAGGACCAGGTGTAATCTTAGTGCCGAGACTCCTAGAGGGTGTAGTTCTTCCTGATGTCTTATTACCTCTAGGTGTTGATGCAGTCATCCCAGCCGGTAGTACTCTGTGTCCCCCATAAAACATCCTGTACGAGCCGGTCCATGGGGGTTTCCTCCTTAACTCGATTGGATGGCTCATCAGTGACAAATAAACAGCTAAATATGTGTACTGTCTTAATAAAACACAATTATGCTATTTCCTGATGCAGTGCATGTTCATCCAGTGGTTAACAGACTAACGCGAATGTCCGGAAATCTGAGAATGATACTTGTGTTTTATTGAAACAGTAAGCATAGGTTTTTTTTTAAATTTCCCACGATGAGTCATTCAATCGAGTTAAGGAGGAAACTGATGCCTTCGCAGCCTGAATGGTGGATGTTTTACGTACGAGCCGGTCCATGGGAGAAATTAGTGTATTGCTGGCTGAATATATTATAGTCAAACGTGAGATGACAAATGATGTAAAAGGAATAATAGCTTCATCTTTTGGCCGGTTGGTCAAGTTTAATCTGGGAAACTGCCCCTAAATGTTTTTTGAAATAATAGAGGTCAAATTTCTTACTTACATTGAGTGCTTTGTATTTCTTACCCAGTAGCTTCTCAATGTCTAAACCTTCTCATATGTGAGAATTCTACACCAGGCTGAACTGTCACCTTTTCTCATTGTAGATCTGAAAAGATTGTTCACAGTACAGACATTATAATTTTGAAGTCAGATAGATGTTAGTTCCACATATGTTGTATATGTACTGATTGTATTACTGTATTTCACATCATTTGCAACAGTTTACAATCCTTTAGTTGTCAGCAACAAGAAGTTACACAACATATACAGGCCATTAGGGGAGGCAGGTAGCCTAGTGGTTAGAGTGTTGGGCCAGTAACCGAAATCCCCGAGTTGACAAGGTGAACATCTGTTGTTCTCCCTCTGAACAAGGCAGTTAACACACTAGGCCGTCATTGTAAATAAGAATTTGTTGTTAACTGACTTGCCTAGTTAAATATAGAGTGCGGTCCTGAATTATTGGATCCTGTCACGTTCTGACCTTAGTTCCTTTGTTTTGTCTTTTGTTTTAGTGTGATCAGGGTGTGAGTTGGGTGGGTTGTCTATGTTAGTTTGTCTATGATTTTCTATTTCTGTGTTTGGCCTGGTATGGTTCTCAATCAGAGGCAGCATTCAATCGTTGTCCCTGATTGAGAACCATATTTAGGAAGACTGTTTTGTATTGTGGGTTGTGGGTGATTGTTCCTGCTTCATGTGTTCCTGTGTGTGTGTGTGTCTGTGTGTGTGTGTGTGTGTGTGTGTGTGTGTTCACGTTACGGGACTGTTTCGTCTTCGTTCATTTTGTCGGTTTATTGTTTTTGTTCGTTGTTCTATTAAAATGGATAATCATCACGCTGCATTTTGGTCCTCCTCTCTTTCGCCCGACGAAGAATGCTACAGAATCACCCACCAAGAAAAGACCAAGCAGCGTGGTAACGGGCAGCAGCAGCGGCCGGAATCGCAGGACTCCTGGACATGGGAGGAGATTCTAGACGGCAAGGGACCATGGGCACAAGCTGGAGAGTATTGCCGCCCCAAGGCTGAGCTGGAGGCAGTGAAAGCCGAGAGGCGGCATTATGTGGAGGCAGCACGGCAGCGCGGCTGGAAGCCCGTGAGGCAGCCCCAAACATTTATTGGGGGGGGCACACGGCGAGTGTGGCGAAGTCAGGTAGGAGACCTGCGCCAACTTCCCGTGCTTACCGGAGAGCGAGAGGGACCGGGCAGGCACCGTGTTATGCCGTGAGGCGCACGGTGTCCCCTGTGCGTGTGCATAGCCCGGTGCGGTACATTGCAGTGCCTCGTATCGGCCGGGCTAGAGTTTGCATCGAGCCAGGTGCCATGAAGCCGGCTCAGCTCACCTGGTCTCCAGTGCGTCTCTTCGGGCTGGTGTACATGGGCTGGTGTACATCCCCTGTTTTTGAAATTCCAGCACCCTTCACATGCGAGGATAACAACATTGAGCCTTTTTCCAAAATGTTTCATGAGATTGGAGAACGCGTTGGGAGGGATCTAGACCATTCCTCCAAACAGAATCTTTCCAGATCCATGATATCCTTTGTATGTGCTTATGGATTGTTCTCTTCATTTCAAACCACAGGTTTTCATTGGGGTTCAAGTCCAGAGAATTGAATTGATTTTCGTGGTCAATTAACCATTTCTTTTTGGATTTTGATGTGTGCTTGGGGCTATTATCATGATGGTAGATACATTTGTGGCCAAATTTCATCCTCCTGCAGAGGCAACCAGGTTTTTGGCAAAACATGTCCTGGTACTTGATAAAGTTTACGATGCAGTTGACCTTAACAAGGGCCCAATGACCAGTGGAGCAAAATAGCCCCATAACATAAAAGATCAACCACCATATTTGACAAAAAGGTACGAGGTATTTTCCAAGGCCTAACCCACCGCTTGTGTATGTGGCCAAAGACCTGTATTTTGGTGTCATTTTGATCATAGCACTGGTTTCAATCTAAGTTCCAATGCAGTTTAGCAAACTCCAGGTTGTATTATGGTCAGATGACATGAAAATAGAGCTCTTTGGCCACACACACCAGCGGTATTGAAAACAGGGGATCCAATAATTTTGATCCCTATCTTTCTGAGCGATTATATTAAATTAAATATATATATATATTTTTGCATACACTCTAGTTCAGTTTTGTATTACTTATCTTAGTATTTTTTCTCTCCAACTATGTCAAGGGATCCAATAATTCCAGACTGCGCTGTATCTGTTTCTATGTGGCCCTAGCTGCCGTGCAGACATGACATACACTATTTACCCAAAATTGTATTTTTATTTTCTTCCTCCGAAAAGCAGTCATGGGTAATGCAAAAAGCACGTCACCAAAGAAGGGTAAGAGATATGACCTACTGTGGGAACAGCATGAGACATATCAGTTAAAATACAATTAAAGCCTGATCTGTATACTCAGTTTTATTGCCTGCATTGACAAAAGTCCAAAGGCATGTGTAACGGAGGTAAGAATGTGCCATAAGCTCACTCCATAGATAGCTTGAAATGTTGTGGCTGGTGCCACCCGTTGGTAACGTTGTCAAGGAAGGACCGTCACGTATGTTTTGCGAAGCAGAGCCTCGCTGGTTCGAGACAGCAGTTGGACAGTGAGGACACTAGCTGTTAGCAGCACACTGTTGACAATACTCTCATTTAGTGTTATAAAAACAATAAATTACTGTAGTGGCTAGTTGGTGAAATATGGGAGTTGGAGACTGGAAGTTAATTTAATCAAAATGCATTCCCATGTGTCACAGAATTTGACGGCCCATGGCGGGTATAGTAAGTATAGTTTGACTAAATATGGACAATAGAGGACACAAAATATATGAACTCAGCAAAAAAAGAAACGTCCTCTCACTGTCAACTGTGTTTATTTTCAGCAAACTTAACATGTGTAAAAATTTGTATGAACATAACAAGATTCAACAACTGAGACATAAACTGAACAAGTTCCACAGACATGTGACTAACAAAAATTGAATAATGTGTCCCTGATCAAAGGGGGGTGTGGTCAAAATCAAAAGTAACAGTCACTACTTTTGCCAGTCCTGTCTGGTCCAGCGATGGTGGGTTTGTGCCCATAGGCGACGTTGTTGCCGGTGATGTCTGGTGAGGACCTGCCTTACAACAGGCCTACAAGCCCTCAGTCCAGCCTCTCTCAGCCTATTGCGGACAGTCTGAGCACTGATGGAGGGATTGTGCATTCCTGGTGTAACTCGAGCAGTTGTTGTTGCCATCCTGTACCTGTCCCGCAGGTGTGATGTTCAGATGTTAAAAAAATATTTTACAATTATGTTAGCACAGCTGAAAATTGTTGTCCTAATTAAAGGAGCAATAAAACTAGATTTCGTTAGCTCAACCATCCCGCCGGGGACCCACCAATCCTGAAGAAGTTTTAAAGAAGCAAAGAAACTGGCCTTCTTTAGACTGGTTGAGTATGTGGAGCATCAGCATTTGTGGGTTTGATTACAGGCTCAAAATGTCCAGAAACAAAGACCTTTCTTCTGAAACTCGCCAATCTATTATTGTTCTGAGAAATGAGTGCTATTCAATGCGAGAAATTGCCAAGAAACTGAAGATCTCTTACAATGCTGTGTACTACTCCCTTCACAGAGAACAGTGCAAACTGGCTCCAACCAGAATAGAAAGAGGAGTGGGAGACCCCGGTGCACAACTGAGCAAGTGGACAAGAACATTAGAGTGTCTCGTTTGAGAAACAGACACCTCACAAGTCCCCAACTGGCAGCTTCATTAAATAGTACCCACAAAACACCAGTTCCAACGTCAACAGTGAAGAGGAGACTCCGGGATGCTGGCCTTCTAGGCAAAAGCCATATCTCAGACTGGCCAATAAAAATAAAAGATTAAGTTGGGAAAAAGAACACAGACACTGGACAGAGGAAGATTGGGAAAAAGTGTTATGGACAGACAAATCTGAGGTGTTCGGATCACAAAGAAAAACATTCGTGAGATGCAGAAAAAATTAAAAGATGCTGGAGGAGTGCTTGACGCCATCTGTCAAGCGTGGTGGAGGCAATGTGATGGTCTGGGGGTGCTTTGGTGGTGGTAAAGTAGGATTTTTGTACAGTGTAAAAAGGGATCTTGAAGAATGAAGAATATCACTCCATTTTGCAACGCCATGCCATATCCTGTGGACGGCGCTTAATTGGAGCCAATTTCCTCCTACAACAGGAGACTGACCCAAAGCACAGCTCCAAACTATGCAATAACTATTTAGGGAAGAAGCAGTCAGCTGGTATTCGGTCTATAATGGAGTGGCCAGCACAGTCACCAGATCTCAACCCCCATCTGTTGTCGGAGCAGCTTGACCGTATGGTACATAAGAAGTGCCCATCAAGCCAATCCAACTTGTGGGAGGTGCTTCAGGAAGCATGGAGTGAAATCTCTTCAGATTACATCAACGAATTAACAACTAGAATACCAAAGGTCTTCAAGGCTGTAATTGCTGCAAATGGAGGATTCTTTGACAAAATCAAAGTTTGAAGGACACAATTATTATTTCAAAAATAAAATCATTATTGTCAACATCTTGACTATATTTAATGAATACTCATTTTGCAACTCATTTCATGTATGTTTTCATGGAAAACAAGAACATTTCTAAGTGACTCTACACTACCGTTCAAATGTTTTAGAATACCTACTCATTCAAGGGTTTTTCTTTAATTTTACTATTTTCTACATTGTAGAATAATCGTGAAGACATCAAAACTTTGAAATAACACATATGGAATCATGTACTGTAGTAACGAAAAAAGTGTTCAACAAATCAAAATATATTTTCTATTTCAGATTCTTCAAAGTAGCCACTCGTTGCCTTGATGACAGCTTTGCATACTCTTGCAATTCTCTCAACCAGCTTCATGCGGTAGTCACCTGGAATGCATTTAAATTAACAGGTGTGCCTTGTTAAAGGTGAATTTGTGGAATTTCTTTCCTTCTTAGTGCATTTGAGACAATCAGTTATGTTGTGACAAGGTAGGGGTGGTATACGGAAGATAACCCTATTTGGAAAAAGACCAAGTCCATATTATGGCAAGAACAGCTCAAATAAGCAAAGATAAATTATAATTGTAAGAGTCCATCATAACTTTAAAACATGAATAGATTCAATCT
Source organism: Oncorhynchus masou masou (assembly GCF_036934945.1). Lineage (NCBI taxonomy): Eukaryota > Metazoa > Chordata > Actinopteri > Salmoniformes > Salmonidae > Oncorhynchus > Oncorhynchus masou. The sequence goes on along the minus strand of NC_088217.1, from coordinate 19,982,227 downwards.
AGACAATGTCAAGAACTTTTAAAGTTTCATCAAGTGGCAGTTGCAAAAACCATCAAGCACTATGATGAAACTTGATCTCATGAGGACCGGCAACAGGAAAGGAAGACCAAGAGTTACCTCTGCTGCAGAGGATAAGTTCAGTAGAGTTACCAGTCTCAGAAATTGCAGCCCAAATAAACGCTTCACAGAATTCAGGAAACAGACACATCTCAACATAAACTGTTCAGAGGTCTAAATTTGCGATTTTTGGTTCCAACCGCCGTGTGTTTGTGAGACGCAGAGCAGATGAACGGATGATCTCCGTACGTGTGGTTCCCACCGTGAAGCATGGAGGAGGAGGTGTGATGGTGTGAGGGTGCTTTGCTGTGTAAGTGCTATTTGACAAAGAAGGAGAGTGATGGAGTGCTGCAACAGATGACCTGGCCTCCACAATCACCCGACCTCAACCCAATTGAGATGGTTTGGGATGAGTTGAACAGCAGAGTGAAGGAAAGGCAGCCAACAAGTGCTCAGCATATGTGGGAACTCCTTCAAGAGTGTTGGAAAAGCATTCCAGGTGAAGCTGGTTGAGAGAATGCCAAGAGTGTGCAAAGCTTTCATCAAGGCAAATTATTCCATATGTGTTATTTAATAGTTTTGATGCCTTCGCTACAATGTAGAAAAAAATATAAAAAATAAAGAAAAACCCCTAAATGAGTAGGTGTGTCCAAACTTTTGACTGGTACTGTACGTGTTCTGTGCCACTTTGCAGGATGGGGCCATGCTTAACATGACATGTTTTAGGCTAAATGTGAAATATGGATTTGTCCTACAAATATTTTATTGTCTCTGAACAGTTGTTGTGTTTTGTATCTTCTCTCTTTATCTGTCTCTATCTAATACGTGTTGCATTCACTGAATTGTTGTCAAAGTAGGCTATTATTTCTACATTTTGTGTCAGGCCTTGTCTGTACTAAATCTTATTGAGAGAGGTTACCTACATTTTGAAATAGTCTCTGAATAGTTTTTTGCATTTTTACATTGACAACGATTCTTACTTCTTAAACAATCACATAACCTACTTTGTGTGGGTTTTGAAATACTTTCTGAATATTGTCCTCTTGTCACATTTTGGAGAATTGTTTATTTATATTTAAATAATATTTCTAAGTATAATATATTATGTATATAATGTATATAATATACATGTTTAGTCATTTAGTCAAATTTACTCCAATTTAAATACTTTAGGTTTTTGTTGTTGAGTTGAATGTTAATCGTTTTTTGATAGTGTGTCTACACAATGGAAGACACAATTAGTGTTAGTCCTATTGACATGAACGTGATGTCATATTAAAGACGAGGTTGTGTAATTCTCATTTGTGCTTTGTTTTGAGCTATGTTTGTTTGTTTGAAATGTGTTAGAAATGTAGCTTTATCTTGAAAATTCTCATTAATCTACAGCATCATTCTATTGGGATCTAAAGGGTTAATAGAGTGTTGGGCCACCATGAGCTGCCAGAACAGCTTCAAATGCTTCTTGGCATACAGTGTATCCTACAAGTGTCTGGAACTCTATTGGAAGAACGCAACACAATTCTTCTATGAGAAACTTAATTATTTGGTGTTTTGTTGAAACAATACTAAATACTATAGACTAAAGTCTGGAAAAACATGACTGTGAAAACTAGCATTTACAGTTAGCTATAGTATAATTACCATAGTAAAAGAAAACAGTAGTATACTGTAGTAATTATTGTAGTGTTTTTGGACTGTAGTATACTGTAGTATTTACTGTAGTGTTTTTGAGGCCTGTAGTATACTGTAATAATTACTGTAGTATTTTTTCAGAAATTACTGTAGTATTTACTTTAGTGTTTTTGTTTTATTATATTGTACATAGAAGTGGAGGCTTTATCCTTGAGGAAACATACTGGAGAAATACTAAAAGAATGTTTTTCTATATTGGTTACACTGTGCATTTGGAAATAATTCAGACCCCTTGGCTTTTTCCACATTTTATTATATTACAGCATTATCCTAAAATTGATTAAATTGTTCCCCCCCCTTATCAATCTACACACAATACCCAATAATGACAAAGCAAAAACAGATTTACATAAGTATTCAGACCCTTTACTCAGTACTTTGTTGAAGCACCTTTGGCAGTGATTATAGCCTTGAGTCTTCTTGGGTTTGACGCTACAAGCTTGGCACACCTGTATTTGGGGATTTTTCTCCCATTTCATCTCTGCAGACTCACTCAAGCCCTGTCAGCTTGGATGGGGAGCGTCGCTGCACAGCTATTTTCAGGTCTGTCCAGAGATGTTCAATCGAATTAAAGTCTGGGCTCTGGCTGGGCCAATCAAGGACATTAAGAGACTGAAGCCCTTCCTGCATTGTCTTGGCTGTTTGCTTAGGGTCGTTGTCCTGTTGGAAGGTGAACTTTTGGCCAATTCTGAGGTCCTGAGCGCTCTGGAGCAGGTTTTCATCAATGATTTCTCTGTATTTTTCTCCGTTCAACTTTCGCTCAAAGCTGACTAGTCTCCCAGTCCCTGATGCTGAAAAACATCCTCACAGCATGATGCTGCCACGACAATGCTTCACCGTAGGGATGGTGCAAAGTTTCCTCCAGATGTGACACTTGGCATTCAGGCCAAAGACTTCAATCTTGGTTTCATCAGACGATAGAATCTTGTTTTTCATCGTCTGAGAGTCCTTTAGGTGCCTTTTGGCAAACTCCAAGCGGGCTGGAATGGTTTCCATCTGGCCACTCTACCATAAAGGCCTGATTGGTGGTGCTTCCCTTCTGGAAGGTTCTCCCATTTTAACAGAGGAATTCTGGAGCTCTGTCAGAGTGACCATCAGGTTCTTGGTCTACTCCCTGACCAAAGCCCTTCTCCCCTGATTGCTCAGTTAGGCCGTTCGGCCAGCTCTAGGAAGAGTCTTGGTGGTTCCAAACGTCTTCCATTTATGAATGATGGAGGCCACTGCGTTCTTGGTACCCTTCCCTGGATCCGTGCCTTCGAAACAATCCTGTCTCGGAGCTCTACGGACAATTCCTTCGACTTCATGGCTTGGTTTTTGCTCTGACATTTACTGTCAACTGTGGGACCTTATATAGACAGTTGTGTGCCTTTCCAAATCATGTCCAATCAGTTGAATTTACCACAGGTGGACTCCAATCAAGTTGTAGAAACATCTAAAGGGAGATTCATGGAAACAGGATGCACCTGAGCTCAATTTTGAGTCTCATAGCAAAGGGTCTGAATACTTATGTAAATAAGGTATTTCTGTGTTTTATTTTGAATACATTTTCAAAATGTCTAAAAACCTGCTTTGTCATTATGAGGTATTGTCTGTAGATTGACAAGGATTTTTATTTAATACATTTTAAAATAAGGCTGTAATGTAGCAACTTGTGGATAAAGGGAAGGGGTCTGAATACTTTCTGAATGCATTGTACATGTTCTCCATACTCTTCTGTTGACACAATGGGCTGCTGGGCAAAGATAAACTATTTTTAATTCCTAGTTATTGGTTTTAGTCTCCCATCAGGGCTTTTGCTGTAGGGCACTCTTAGCCAGTATTAGCCAATTAAACTCAACTCCATGATGGAGTTGACCAGCAACTAATGTGGGCAGACTGGATCTCCGACGTCACATATAATTATCTGATTTCAGCTCTCAAAGAATACCCTGCAATTACGCACAACATTGTTCTGTAATTTTACCTCCTACTTTTTCTTGACTGAAAATCTCTCTCACCAATGTAGCAAGACCATAAATGTAATGGTAAGGCAGGTTTGGAAAGGAGAGCTCACCTCTTTGCTGTGCAATGGCCAAGATGTACCATAGGGAGGCAGCAGCTGGTCAATCCAACTCTGTAATCTCAGGGCCTCTTTCACTACCATGAAAAATACTTCAAGAAGAGCAAACACACGCATGTTGTCTTCAAGAAAAGTCCTATTCTAGTTTTTAAATTACAATGTAAATCTGTTATGTTGGATAAAAAATACATCAGATCCTTTTCAGGAATCAGGGCAACAAATAGCGTACTATTACCGGTAGTTACCGTAGCTACAATACTGTAGGACTGTTAATCTCAGTGTAATAAAAACCAGTTGAAGGAGGTAACACAACTAGTGAATCTGGTTAAATATAGAGGAGGCCTGATACCTCTATCTATATGGATCTAATTTTGAGTGTCTAGACTCTAGAGAGAGAGAGCGACGTCTGCAGAAAATGTGTCTGTGCGTGCATGTGTGTGAGCTTGCATTTGTGTGGGGTCAAACAGGTGCAGGAGGTAGAAATGAGGACACTTGGCATACTACGGTTTATTGTAGAATGAATGAAAGTTCATATACAGCAGTTACATCTGGTGTATATTTGATCAATCTAGAAGAAAAAGAAACGCACACCTATTTCGGCGAGGTGCTGGCTAGCGGAGTAGAAACCTTGAAAATTAAAGAGAGCCGCACACTCTAGGAGCTCAGATGCAAAGATTTAATTACCAACGTTTTGACAACCAAGCTGACAGCCAAGATCAATGTCTATTGGATCATTGTTATCAAGTTAACACACTGAATTCAACATTTCATTCAGAATTGTTTTGCAAACAACAATACAAATCATACAGATGGAAAAAAAACATGAACATTCTTAGGTCTTGTGTACCTGAACAGACATGAACATTCCTAGGTCTCCTGAACTGTGTGTACTTGAACAGACATGAACATTCCTAGGTCTCCTGAACTGTTTGTACCTGAACAGACATGAACATTCCTAGGTCTCCTGAACTGTGTGTACCTGAACAGACATGAACATTCCTAGGTCTCCTGAACTGTGTGTACCTGAACAGACATGAACATTCCTAGGTGTCCTGTACTGTGTGTACCTGAACAGACATGAACATTCCTAGGTCTCCTATACTGTGTGTACCTGAACAGACATGAACATTCTTAGGTCTCCTATACTGTGTGTAGCTGAAAATACATGAGATTAAATATTTATCAAATCAACTCAAAGCAAATTTTATTGGTCACATACACATGGTTAGCAGATCTTATTGCAAGTGTAGTGAAATGCTTGTGTAGTGAAATATCTAATAAGTAATATCTAACAATTCCACAATAACTACCTAATACACACAAATCTAAGTGAAGGAATGGAATAAGAATATAGAACTATATGGATGAGCAATGTCAGAGCGACATAGGCTAAAATGCAATAGATAGCATAGAATACAGTGTATATATACATATGAGATTAGAATTTCAGCTTTTCAGCATTTCAGCTTTGTGACTCGAGAGCCCAACAAAGGCTTGACTGTTCTGAGGCGTGTAGAGAGATCTTCTGAGATCTCCTGTTTTCAAAGAATCATGTGGTTTGGTTCCCTCTCTCTCAAACCCTCGACCCCCGTAGAGCTGTGCTGTGCCCACATCCTCCCCCTGTACGACCCCCACCTAGATCATGTTTCTCCCCATATACCCCTCAGCCCACACAGACTCCAAAGAACCAAGCACTATAGCCATGCAGTTCTGGGCAGTAACAAGTTACTTTTTCAGAATGCCTTGGCTTAGCTGCAGCAAGGAACATTGTTAATGTAAGAAACTATCTCGCAAAGTGACGGCAAACGCCACGTTCAATAGCAATTATATAACAACAACCTATGTAATGAAATGCATTTCTAAAATATGCCCCAACGTTGCAGTTACATGCACTTTTACGCACTTATTTTTTACTGCACTGTAGAACAGGTTCACTTTTAAATGACCCCAAATGTATATCTTCACCATCCTGCTATGTTCAGTGCCTTAAGAAAGTATTCATACCCCTTGACTTATTCCACAGTTTGTTGTGTTACAGCCTGAATTCCAAATGGATTTAAAAAAAGCATAATTTGCCCATCTACACACAATACCCGATAATGACAAAGTGAAAACATGTTTTTAGACATTTTTGCAAATTTATTGAAAATGAAACATAATTTACATAAGTATTCACACCCATGAGTCAATACATGTTTGAATCACCTTTGGAAGCGATTACAGCTGTGAGTCTTTCTGGGTAAATCTGTAAGAGCTTTGCACACCTGGATTGTACAATATTTGAACATTACAGACATTTTCAAGTCTTTCCATAGATTTTCAAGCTGATTTAAGTCAAAACTGTAACTGGGCCTCTCAGGAACATTCGATGTCATCTTGGTAATTGTATATTTGGCCTTGTGTTTTAGGTTATTTCTGAAAGGTGAATTTGTATTCCAGCGTCTGTTGGAAAGCAGACTGAACCAGGATTTCCTCGAGTATTTTGCCTGTGCATAGCTCTATCCCATTTATTTATTTATTTTTTAAACTCCGTAGTCCTTGCTGGTAACAAGCATACCCATAACATGATGCAGCCACCAGCATGCTTGAAAATATGAAAAATGGTACTCAGTCATGTGTTGTGTTGATTTGCCCCAAACATAACGCTTTGTATTCAGAACATAAAGTTAATTTCTTTGCCACAATTTATGCTGTTTTACTTTAGTGCCTTATTGTAATGTTGTTGAATATTTTTTATTCTGTACAGGCTTCCTTCTTTTCATTCTGTCATTTAGGGTAGTATTATGGAGTAACGCCAATGTTGTTGATCCACCCTCAGTTTTCTCTTATAACAGCCATTAAACTCTGTCACCATTGACCTCACAGTGAAATCCCTGAGTGGTTTCCATCCTGTATCTTTGTAATGACTGGGTGTATTTATACACCATCCAAAGTGTAATTAATAACGTCACCATGTTTATAGGGATATTCAATGTCTGCTTTTATTCCCATCTACCAATAATTGCCCTTCGTTGAGGGGCATTGGAAAACCTCAGAGTTGAGGTAGTCATTCAAAAATCATGTTAAACACTATTATTGTGCACAGCGTGAGTCCATGCAACTTATTATGCGACTTGTTAAGCACATTTTTACTCCTGAACTTATTTAGGCTTGTCATAACAAAGGGATTGAAAACTTATTGACTCAAGACATTTCAGTTAATTCATTTTTTATTAATTTGTAAAAATGTATAAAATCATTCCACTTATGGGGTATTGTGTGTAGGCCAGTGATCATAAAAATCTAAACGTAATCCATTTTCAATTCAGGCTGTAACACAACAAAATGTGGAGAAAGTCAAGGGGTGTGAATACTATCTGAATGCACTTTACAGTGTATCTGGGTAATGTTCTTACTGAATGGAAATTTGGAAATTAAAATAGAAAATCAAAAAAATGTGGCAATCGTTCACCTGCTATTGAATTCTATTCCCTAGCTAGTGTGTAAAGTAAATATATTAAAGGTGGCCCATATAACTAAGGAATAAAGAGGGTATTGTGGCAGATCGGGTGGGTTGGTCAAGACGTTTACCCAGATCAGACACGGACAGAGAAGGATTAGCTCAGTTTCAAGGGTGTTTATTTAAATAATAGATCAAAAAGAAAATTATGGGTCTCCCATATGAGAACCTCTCCGGGATGCCATCCTCTGGGATTCTGGGTCTGGCTGTATCCTGTCGGGCACAAAACTTACCTCCCTCTTGTTACCTCTGCAACCGTCAACAATAACACAGGAGTCCTTTCTTCCCCAACTCCTCCTGTGTGCTGCCCTTCTGCCAGCTTTATGGGCCTTGCACAGATGGTGAGCACGCCGCCCTTGATTACTCACCAGCTCGCAATCAACCCCAATTAGTCCTGGCTGGAGAGCCGTGGAGACCTGGCAGATGGAGCAGTCACCTCATGATGTAAATCCCATCTGTTACCAGGCCTCGACGAGTCTCCCCCTGGTGGCTGACCTGCTGTACGCCACAGTATAAAGACGTGAAAACGTAAATGTGAGCTACTGTATTGGCTATCAAACAGATATATTACTATTGCTCATTCATTTTATATCAAATATAGGCTACATATCACTTTATTGTAGGAACAGTGACCTCAAAGCTGCTTCACTACATCTTACGGTAAAGTTCATGCTCTGTTGAAATTGTTAAGGCTTAGTTGAATTTACTTGACAGAGTCAATTAATGTAGATTTTCTCAGATATATTTATACGGGTATTTATCTGTTTTAGCAATGACAGAAGTACTCATTAAGCACCATTGTTGGTTGGCTGTGTATTGCTTTAACATGAACTGGAGTTAAGGTAACATGATCTGCAGCTGTGCTCCAGTACTCAGTGCTGCTGCAGCTGGTCTAGGTCACACACCTGGGCAGAGCGGTTCGGGTTAGGAGAGGTGATCCACACTTGGCAATTGTGCAAACTAGTCACACCAGGAAAAAAATGAGGTCTTGATTTTAAATGTGTTGGTATAAAACAATACAATATAGTGCTAAAATAGTGTTGACAAGTACTATTTATACGGACTCTAAATACTTTCGACCTTGACTGAAATTTCTATGCCGGTGGTTCTAGAAGTCCAGAGGTTGTTTGAGACATAAAGTCATTGTTGATATTATGAAATTGTTCACTTTCAGTTGGTCCATGAGTTTTACCTTATTCAGAATGAGGGCTATCGCTGGTGGAGTAAGTCTCAAAAACTAGTGAAATGTTTTTAAAAAAGTGTCTGAACACTTCTACAGCATGCCATTTACATCAAGAGTAGAGATTTGGTTAAAGAGGAATATAGAAGAATAGTTAGACATACCGCATAACACATTTTAAGTTAGGAGTATAAAGTTACCGTAAAATGTATTTATTTTATGTTTTATTTTATGTGTTAATATTGTATGAATCAGTGATCTCTTAAGTGGCAAATACAGACAAAACCTAACAAACAATCAACAAGAGGACATAAATCTAATTTATTATTTGGAGAAATCTTCTGACGTAATGTCTTTATTGCAAGTGTGTGTGTGTGTGTGTGTGTGTGTGTGTGTGTGTGTGTGTGTGTGTGTGTGTGTGTGTGTGTGTGTGTGTGTGTGTGTGTGTGTGTGTGTGTGTGTGTGTGTGTGTGTGTGTGTGTGTGTGTGTGTGTGTGTGTGTGTGTGTGTGTGTGTGTGTGTGCAGTAGGCCTGGTTTGTGGCTGTGTTACACTTGGCCATGTTACTTCAGTTCCTCCCCTGTTCTCTGGCAGATGCTTGAAGGGTAAAGAAAGCACTTTTGCCGACCCTCAGCTAACAATCGAGACATACACCACAAGTCCACAGCCACTCAAGATGACCCCATTGGGACTGGTCTGGACAATGGTGTGTTTGATGACAACAGGTAGGACCGCAATATTCTGTCTACCCACTGTCAAGTTCTTCTCTGTTGAGTCCTCAGGAACAGCGTTAGACCCAACTTGACAACTAGTGCAAGTCAGAATATTAAATGTGTGTGTTATTTATTTGCTTAATGGAGTGTTGAAGAGGCCCCTGTGTTTTCTTTAAGTTTCTTTATATAAAGTTCTTTAAAATATTTAAGTGATATGATGTTTTAGTCTGCGATGATTAAATAACAGTAAATAAAAAACTATGCTGGATCAAAATGCACAGACCCTCAATATTGTCTTCCAAGACATGACGGAAATTCAAAGACGACCAAGAGCTATTCTTAAATCCAACGAGAAGACTGCAGTTAAGATATGTATACATATTTCTGTGACGCATTACATATAAAGAAGCCAAGCGAAACATTTCAGCAGTGTCTCACACAATGTTTGCTTCATAATGTTGCCTTTATAGATAAGTCTCTCCACTAACCTTTCATTTGTGTTTCTTCATGGTTCCAAGGCGCTGTCATTTAACATTTCCACTATTGCAAAACGACTGGTTTGATGATAGTGTTGGTTTGTGTCTTTTTTTTTTTTCATTTTACATTGAGCAGGCTCAAACCTTCTGTTTTCTTTCTGTCTTTCTATCTCGCTTGATGTACAGTATTTCATGTATAATTGACCTGATTTAATAAACAGGTGTCCACAATCCTGGTGAAAGCACAATAATTCATTTATATTGACACACAAGCAGACAATGTTTCAATCTTATGTCAGGTAAGAATATTGTAGGACAGCGTACATGTTACGGACGTCCATCATGTCTTCTTATTATTTTGATCTCAGTCCAGCACGCAAAAATGGCAATAGGTCCTCATTCCATCAGTATTGTTTATATACTGTATGTCTCCTTTGATGTGGTGGCAGTTTGTTGAGCAAAACTAAACCTCCATTAACTTCCCTTATCCCAGTGTCCTGCCAGAGACTTTCAGAGTCCGACTTCGTCCGCTACCCCAAGATCAACGACACAGAGGTCCTCACCTGTGAGTGTTCCAGCCGCTCCTGCCAGATGGTCTTCTGGTTCCGCACTCTCCACAACAACCTTGACATCCAGTTCCTTCTCAGCCTCAACAATGCTGGCCGGACCAACCACGAACCCAGTGTGGACAAACACCGGTTCCAGGCCAGTAAGCGGGATGGGGAAAGCAAGATGACTTTCACACTGCGCCTCATTAACATAAGTTCAGAGGACGCAGGGCTGTACACCTGTTTGCTCCAGAACCAGAAAGAGAACGAGTTGTGGAGGCCAGGAGTTCTTCTCAGACCTGGAGGTGAGAGGAACCCATTCCCCTGCATGGCACTGACGCTTCCCATTCTTCTTATGGCTAAATAGAAGGGTTGGGTAGGTTACTTTCTAAATGTAATATTTTGCAGTTACTAGTTACCTGTCCAAAATTGCAAGTAGTAACGTAACTTTTGGATTAACCAAACTCAGCAACTAATCTGATTACTTTCACTTAGTTTTCGATTACTTTGCAATATATAACTTTTTCGGCGACCTGACCAAATTCACATAGAAATATGATTTATAGATCTGTCATTCTCATTGAAAGCAAATCTAATAGATCTGATCTATTGGTGCTCATTTTTGGGTCTTTTACTTTCAGTTTTGTACACCAGCTGAAAATACAATATTTTTGGTTATGGAAAATATATTTCACAGCAGTTTAGATGGTACAATGATTCTCTACCCCCCTCAAACTTAACTCTGGACCTCGAAGCCGGTTCTTCTGCTTTAGACCTGGGACACCTGCTGGGTGCAATTATAATCATGTAGAGCAGAAAACCAGCAGACTCCAGACCTCATAGGTAAGAGTTGAATACCCACACTCTACACTATATTTGCTTTTTTTCACATAATCTGAGATTAGGCAAATTAGAAGAAGACAAAAATGACACCCCGCCTGTGTTTTGGTATTAATAAATAAAAAGCTGAGGGATTGGCCAGGAGAAATGTAACCATTCTCAGATCAATAGACAGAGCTGTGGATGCAAGGACTGACCATCCATATCAAAATGAATGTTTTAACCACGTTTTGGGGCTATACAGTGTTGGTTCACATTTATATTAAGGCTTCTCATGGGGTGTGACAGTTGAACTTAACTCGTGAGGCATTTATAAGTTATATTCTTCAAGAATCAATGGGTATATATAATACATGTATAAGTCCAATGGATGTAGCAACTACTGATGGACCCTTTGAGTCTTATTTTGGAATCAGAACAAATTAGATTGAGCAATAGAAGCCCCACTCATGGTCTTCTTAAATGTAAATAGTTTATGACAGTATGGAGCACAATACCACGGAGGAGTTTAGAAGGTGGGAACTCTTCAAACTTGAATTTCATAGACTGGGATCTGCACTATGCAGCTGTAGCAAGAGCGCATTTTTCACTGATGATCCACTGGTCGCAAAAACAATGATTGAAAGGCAGCTTAAACTTCTTAAATTCAATCATTATTGGGTTAAAATACACATATACATTTGTGAACAGCCATCCACAACACAACAACCACAACCCGTAAGGTGCAAATAGATCAATGAGAGAGTGTGTGATTCACATACATGTGCTATGTAGATATCAATAATAAGTGATATCCGTATCACCCCGTAGGCTACACCACTGCTGTCGTCCTCCAAGCATTTATTCAAATTTGATAATCTGATGGGTAATCAATGTGGATGCTGCTAGAGTTCGCAAGACAGAGCTTGGAATGTAGCATACAACATTTTCCCGCTATCCATCAAATGCATTTGGTCTTATGGTCAGACTCCCTCAGGTGGAACAAATTGAGCTTTTTTTCAAAGCTGATTTGAATGTCATTGAGAAAACAGAAAGGTGTCAAAGATTGTTTTCATAAACCTCCTTTCTGAATGTAATCCTGAATGTAATCTAGTTTTTCAAAAGTATCTGTAATCTGAACTCTGGTTATGTAACACGTTACACAGTTTCCATAAGGGATTTCATGTCATCTGTTACTTCCCAACCCTGCTGATTAGAGATGAGAAGGTTCCTGAATTAATCCAGAATTCCTACATTTACAACCTAGAACCAGGGACACAACTTTCACTTTCATTCGGAAATTGCATATTTGTCCCCCCCAGTTTTATCATTGGAATGTGATACAAAACGAGGCAACGTGGTGCTTTAGGACCATGCGGACGCCTCCGAGCGGTCGGGTAGAGTGTTTGGAGCATTTATTTGTCTGGCAAAATAAAAATTTTTTAAAAAATGATGACCCCCCCACTTCTAAAACCAAAGTTGTGCCCCTGCCTATAACTATACTGAACAAAAATATAAATGCAACATGTAACAATTGCAACGATGTTACTGAGTTACAGTTCATATAAGGAAATCAGTCAATTGAAGAAAAACGTTTTTTTTAGGCCCTAATGTATAGATTTCCCATGACTGGGCAGAGGCACAGCCATAGGTTGGCCAGGGAGGGCATAGGCCCACCCACTTGGGAGTCAGGTCCACCCACTGGGGAAACAGGCCCAGCCAATCAGTGTAAGCTTTTTCCCCACAAAAGGGCTTTATTACAGGGCTTTATTACAGAAATAATCCTTAGTTTCATCAGCTGTCCGGGTGATTGGTCTCAGATGATCCCGCAGGTGAAGAAGCCGGATGTGGAGGTCCTGGGCTGGCGTGGTTCCATGTGGTACTGCGGTTGTGAGGCCAGTTGGACATACTGTCAAATTCTCTAAAAAGAGGTTGGAGGCGGCTTGTGGTAGTGAAATGAACATTAAATTATCTGGCAACAGCTCTGGTGGACATTCGTAACGCATGTTGTCCGCCGTAACGTTTGTTGAAAATCTTACTAAGAAGCTAAGATCCAAGATTGTTTTTTTATATCAAAATAAATCATGCTTTAGTATTAAAAATAGGAGAAAGATTGTTCAAACAATGCTTATCTGTGTATTGGATTTTAGTGATACTGTTAACATACATGCAGAAACCTCTAAATGAAAAGCCTTGGGCACAGTCTACCATTCCGCAATACGTTTATACAGACATTGTAGTCTGTAAAAAGAGAGCTGCATTCTCTTTTATTTATTTACAAAGCAATCTGACAGAAACTCCTTCTATATGTAACATCATTAATTAAGATAAGAGTCATAAAATTCCAAAACCGTTCACAGGAATGGATAACACTAGAGATCCCTTCAGTCTCCACAGATTTGGGAAAATCTGCATTTAGTTTTTTTGCCTCAAATGTCTGGAACAAAATGCAGAGTTCACTGCAGCTACATGTACTGGTGCCACTCAGGCAGTTTAAATTATTGATTGAGGACCTTTATGTAGTTAAATGTGATTGCTTTTATTAAATATGTTTAGTTTTGTTTGTTGTGTGCTGAATTATATTGTTTTATACACATATATCTGTATGTTGTTTTAATTTTCTGTTTTTATTGTAATGTGTACAGGGCTCTCTTGTAAAATAGATTTTTAATCTCAATGTGACTCCCTGTTTAAATGAAGGTTAAATACAATTCCTGCAGTCAGCATGCCAATTGCATGCTCCCTCAAAACTTGAGACATCTGTGGCATTGAGTTGTGTGACAAAACTGCACAAAATTGGAGAGAAATTATTTTTTGTGCGTATGGAAAATTTCTGGGATCTTTTATTTCAGCTCATGAAAAATGGGACCAACACTTTACATGTTGAGTTTATATTTTTGTTCAGTATAGTTACACAACAGTAACTATAACTCTCTTACACTATACTCCTGTATTATCTTTTGAATGGCCTGAGAACAGACCAATTTCCTGATTTTCCATGGTCTATACTCTTAGAATAAAGGGTTCTTCGGCTGTCCCATAAGCGAACCCTTATCCCTTCATAGCGCTAAATTGGGATTCATTTAATTTCTAGTGAAGTCAGGATGAAAGTGGGGAATTCAGCCTTGTTATAGAAAAGAAAAGCAATAAGTTCATTATTATTTTGCGCCGGTTGCAGATCCATTTCCAAGCTTCTTCATCTGTCCAAATCTCTCTCCATGATCTTTTGTGCATTTTGTCTCTCTCACAGTGTTTCTTATATCCATCACATTGTGTATTTTTGTGACCCACCAGAAACTCGGCCAACATTACTCCCCATCACAAAGCCTCAGCCCCAAGGCATCCCAAACAGCATCCCAAACAGCATCCCAAACAGCATCCCAAACGGCCGCTGCACCAAAAGCAACTATCAAACCCCAAAAGGTAAGATTCATAAGTTTAACAAGTCTGTCCAATAAGTTGTTTTTATTGTAACAGGTTGAATGTTTTCAGCTAAATCCACACAAACAGTATCCCATTATTTAGTGGTCTCACTCTCTCTTTTGGAGAACCAGGGCTATGTTTATAACCCCAATGTTACGTAACTAGTTACGTTGACACGATATACGTCCCAGCAGTTGAAACATTATTTAACAGTTTTCTGTTGTGTTTCAGGCTGTGGCTCCAAGGTTCTCTGGCCGTTGGTTGGAGTGCTGCTGGCCCTGGCTGTGGCTTTGATCTCCACACTGTACTACTTCAGCCGTGAGTGTCTTCTCTCCTTCCTTACCTGCCGATAAGTCATGTAGTAATGTAGAAATGTAGTAATGTATTCGTGTGTATTACAGTTACTCTGCTGTTGTTCTGAATTTGTTTTTGTATGTGCTACAGGACTACCTAAAAAGTGTCGACATCAGTTTGCCAAGTAGGTTCTTGTGTAAACTTTACAAATCTGTGATGACATCTTCCTCTCCTCCTCTCCCCTTTTCTCGCGACACGATAAAATCTATCTTCCTGCTGCTGTATCAATCTCTGGGACTTACTCTTTTTCTCAGAAGTAGATCTGAGCCTGTATTCATAAAGTGTCTCAGAATAGGATCAGTTTGGCCTTTTAGATCACAATGAATACGATTACTTGACTTTCTTTGACTGTTTGTATCTGCCTCACAGGAAAGGACCATTGGAGTAATTCGGAGGGGCAACACTGCAGACTCAGAGACAGTGCTGTATTTACTGTATGTGTCCTTACAGGGATCTCCTTCCACTTTATGAATCTGAAGACTGTTTTATTAGCATCTTACTTTTCTATTCTTTGTTCATTACAACAAAGAAACAGCCTCAAGTTCCAACTGTCTAAAAGAAAACATTTAGGATTCTGTTCACAATGTTAATGTCTCTGGCTATGGATTTGTAATTAAGTAGATGTTTCAAATATAAAAACCTTTATATTGAGCAGGTATTACTCTCGTATGTGCTAGTATTGCACCAATGCTATGCATTCTGCTGCAGTAGCCTAATGTTATGATTATTGGATGTGTGCAACATGTATTGATGATAAATAAAAGCTGTAAAAAACAAAAAATAGAATTACTTCATGTCTACGTACTGTCATCTTATCACAGGGACCAGATAAAAGTGTGTGTGTGTGTGTGTGTGTGTGTGTGTGTGTGTGTGTGTGTGTGTGTGTGTGTGTGTGTGTGTGTGTGTGTGTGTGTGTGTGTGTGTGTGTGTGTGTGTGTGTGTGTGTGTGTGTGTGTGTGTACAGCATAGTGTATGTGTGTGAATATGTGTCTATAGCAGAGTGTGTGTGTGTGTGCGTGTGTGTGTGTTATTTCCTTGTTTAGCTGTTGAGTAGAAGACTTTTAATCTCACTGTGTGTGTTTAAACACAAACATAATCAAGCCTGCTCTCCACTATTTCACTTCACATTGCGGAGAGCAGGGACATTCTGTAACACTGTATATTAAAAGTATTTATTGATGTCAACACAATATTAGTCTACATTATAAACACACATAGATAACGCTTGTTTAAAACAGCATGCACACCTTTATCATTTGAATGGGGTGATAAAAACATCTGTCTTCGTTTCTTCGGGTCTCAAAGAGTGTACAAGACCCTTTCCTGTGTGACAGAGAGAGAGGAGAGAGAGTGCGCTGCGCACATTGAGATGCTATCGCTCTCTCTATCTCATTGTTCTTTTAACTTTGAGTCCCTCATCTTGACGCTGAAACAAAACAACCGCAGCGCGACCACAGACCACGCCACAGGCAGAGAGAGAAAGAGAAAAAGGAGAGAGAGAGAGAGAAAAATAGAAAAAGGAGAGAGAGAGAGAAAAAGGAGAGAGAGAGAGAGAGAAAGAGAAAAAGAGAGAGAGAGAGAGAGAGAGAGAGAGAGAGAGAGAGAAAGGAGAGAGAGAGAAAGAGAAAGAGAAAGAGAGAGAGAGAGAGAGAGAGGAAAATAGAGTGAAAAGGCATGTGTACATTATCATCAGACATTACAAAACCCTAAACTTTATTTCAACTCCTGACATTGCGTTGAATGTCTGTCACATTGTTTATTTTTTTATGTGTCCTAATAAAAGAAGGGAAAAGTTGACTACAGTGGTTGATGGCAGAAGTGAGCATCAGAAAAGTGCACATGGAATTGTAGTTCATAGTTACACTTTATTTTACAGTGTTTATACCTAATCACTTTGTAATAATTACACCTTGGCTTCTTTGGGATTCATTGAAAAAATGATCACTATGTATAGTAGCTGATGAACCATGTTTCTTTGGTATTTCTATCATATAATGTCATATTAAATAAATAGGAAACACTTTAATTTACACTCTTGGGTAACACTTTATTTTACAGTCCTGGTACACATTCACAACAGTCCTAAGACATTGCATCTATCTGGAATGGTAAGTGGTTATCCTAAAGGGAGATGTGCTGAACACTTCATAGAATCTGAAGATATTCTAAGAATACTAATAAATGTACAAGAAATATGAATTCTTGTTGCCGGAGCATAATAAAACTTGGCATTGAAAACTATAACTGAAAAGTAATCCTGTCATTTAATCCATGATTTCTGTTTGAGCATAGTACAAATAATGTATATCACTCATAAATATACACTTGAACAAACAATGTAATATCTATCAATGTAATATTAGGATTACATGAAACACAACAGCGCTCCTAAAATGTTTCTCTTTTATTTGATTTGAAAGATATTTGAAAAAAAAGAAAAAAACAAACAATGATATTGTGATCAGAACAATAGTAGTATATTTAGTTAAACACATATATAATATATAGTATAGTTAATCCTGTGTACAAAATGTAATGTAACTATGGTTGAATATATTATTTTTTATATTTCTGCTATTCTCATCATTTGTAGTATTTGTAATCTCATAACTGTATTTATTTACATTTCCTTCTGACAATATAATTGTTAACTTGGGCTCATCCATTTCTGTTACTATTGTTACAACAAAAGGCAATCAACAGCGGTGGCAAGAACCACTTTTATTTACATTTGTCATTGTTTCATTTTCCACAAGCTTAAAATCCATAGCTTTTTGAAAAATAACAATTATTAAAAGCCAATCATACACACTACAGTCCCCTGTATCACACTTTTGGTAAAATACTATACCAAAAATGTTTCATCAACAAATGGTTATGTACTATAAGAAACACTGAAATATAGTTCACCTTACACAAGTAATTAATTAAACAATGCTAGATGAATCATTAGGCAAACATTTCTTATGAAGTGCTGCATGCAGTTTAGTCCTAAACAAACACAGACAAGGAATTAGCTAAACTCAGCACATACATGTTAACACAAATCTTCTGAAATAACAGAAACTTTGTCATCCATGAAAATATATATATCTCTGACAGTTTAAACTGAGTACAACTTATTTTGAAGCCTGAATATTTCAAATCTCCCTCTTGAAAGATCTCATGTCATTGCCATCAGCATTTCCAAAAACAAACAAGCCCTTTACCAACTAATGTACTCTTGGTTAATTTACAATAGACTGATAGACTTTAACACTATTGTGTTACACATTGTCAATTCTATAAATCTGGTTACAGATTATAGAGTGTGTTTACGTACATGTGTGTGTTTTGTGTCTGTCTGTCTGTCTTTGTCTGTGTCTGTGTCTGTCTGTCTGTTGGTGTTTTGTGTCTGTCTGTGTCTGTCTGTCCATTATCTCACTCTAACGATGACAGACATGGCAAGCTTTGTCACAGCTAGTCAGCCATTGCTACTTACTGTATACTGAGATCATCCAACGGTAGCTTCTCTGTCTCTTCCTTTCCCACAATGCATAGAGCCCCTATAAGGGCAGGGGAAATGATCCTAATACTGCTGCTGTTCCATCTTAAATGAGAGGAGCCTACTTCTGACTGCATTTGAATGGCGAGTTACTCAAACTCTCTGTGTGTCTAATGTGGTCCTAAATATTCAGGGAACTCTCTCTCTCACACAGGCATCCCCTGGTCATCCCTCTAGACACAAACACACACACACACTGTTTGGGGTCGGAGAGCCCTCATTGTGAGTAAGACAGGGAAGCCCAGGTAGGAGTAGAGAGAAAGCACCATGGAGGGTTAGGTGAGTCAACACAGATACAAAGGGATGGAAAGTGGCTAACTGTCAGAGCCCCTATATCTCTGTCTGACTGGCTCTTCCTGGACACCCACCTTCTAACTACAGAACACACCAACACGATGCACAATCCCCCTGTGGTTATGAGTTATTGCGTCACTTACAGACCTACAGTTTCAGGCACTGACATTCAACATGACATTCAGATTTTAGTTACTTTGGGCTACTATAAAGCAAGTAAAAGTCATCTTTCCTTTTCCAAAGTAAAAAGAGGGCATGAGGTGACGCAAGACATGATTGCAACATGAACAAGGTGAGAGGAGCACTTAATTGCATTTCTCAAATGGAAACTTAAATGGAACAGTTGTTATGCCTACAGCTGCCCCAGCTAGCACATTTGGTTCCTTGGAAGTTGTGGGAACATATGTTTTTGGTTACACATTGGTTGAGGGATCAAAGCCATAGGTTTCCTGAACAGTAATATGTAACTTTTTTAAAGCATCTGTTCTCGGAACGTTTGTTTTTAGGTTGTAGGGAGATTCTAAGAACGTTTTACTCTGGTTCCTTTAAAGTTTTCCTGGGAAGTTTTATTCATTATTTATTCTCTGAGAACAGAAATTATGTTATTTGGAGGTTTTTCAATAACTTTGTTAATATTTTCACTGAATGTTTCAGACTTTTAATAACACTGCTGTCTTATTTTGGGGAAAACTTTTTTTTTACTCCAACGCACAGATAGGACACATGGAAATGAATTTCCTTAGGCATTAATCATACAAACAAATGTATTTTTTATTGTGACACAGCATCAATGAGATACAAATTAGTTCATTTTCGCCTATTTAAACAGAGCCCAGTTCAAAGGAAACAAGCACTCGTTAAGATTAGGTGTGGCCAATTAGTGGGCCAAGACGGCTGAACACACTTAACAAAATAGAGGATAGAGAGAGTTTTGTTGATGCTGAGAAGGGAATAGAGTACCACAGTATGAGTCATAATACCCATAACACCTAGCGGTCAAACAGAGAAATGATTCCACTAGTTTTCCACCATTCATTTTTCCCATAGGGGATTTTAAAAACACTTAAAAAAGGGATGTGTTTCGTGTAGGCTTACACTGGCATGATGTTTTGATAACTGATGATCTGGACTAGACTGCCTAATCGAGGCAAAGGTAGGAATCTCTGGATTAACTATCTAATGTTAGCTAAATGTACTAATGAATACATTAGCAAAATTTATTTATGGCCAATTCTGTGAACTGTCTTGTGCAAGTTTTAAATTGACACAATACCTTTTAGCAAAGGTGTCATCGAAAGATGACATTTAAGTGTTTCAAAAATCCCCTATGGGAAAAATGAATAGTGGAAAAACAGTGGTATAAAGTACTACACAAGTAATTTTTGAGGTACCTGTGCTTACTCTATTTATATTTTTGACTACCTTTAGTTTTACTTCACTACATTCCTAAAGACTTTTCACTCCATCCATTTTCCCTGACATCCAAAAGTACTCATTACATTTTAATGCTTAGCAGGACAGAAAAATTGTCCAATTCATGCTCTTATCAAGAGCATATCCCTGGTCATCCCTACTGCCTCTGATCTGGCGGACTCACTAAATACATATGCTTTGTTTGTAAATTATGTCTGAGTGTTGGAGTGTGCCACTGGCTTTTCCTAAATAACAAAATATTAATAAAATGGCATCTGGTTTGCTCAATATAATACATTTGAAATTATTTGTACTTTTACTTTTGCTTTTGATACTTAAGTATACTTTAGCAATTAAATTTATTTTTGATACTTGAGTATATGTAACGGTTCTCGTCTGTCGAAGGAGAAGCGGACCAAAATGCAGCGTGGTGGTTATTCATGTTCTTTAATAAATGAACTAGACATGAAATAACGAACAAAACAAAAACAACAGACGGAACGTGAAAACCTATACAGCCTATCTGGTGAACACAGAGACAGGAACAATCACCCACGAAATAATCAAAGAATATGGCTGCCTAAATATGGTTCCCAATCAGAGACAACGATAAACACCTGCCTCTGATTGAGAACCACTCCAGACAGCCATAGACTATGCTAGATAACCCCCACTAACCCACACACCCAATACCTAACAAAACCCCAAGACAAAACACACCACAATAAACCCATGTCACACCCCGGCCTGACCAAATAAATAAAGACAAACACAATATACTACGACCAGGGCGTGACAGTATATTTAAATCCATTTATACTTTTTGTAGTATTTTACTGGGTGATTTTTCACTTTTACTTGACTCATTTTCTATTACGGTATATTTACTTTTACTCAAGTATGACAATTTTCCACCACTGTGAAAAACTATTGGGCCTCCAAGTGGTGCAGTGGTCTAAGGCACTGCATTACAGTGCTAGCTGTGCCACTGGAGATCCTGGTTTGAGTCCAGGCTCTGTCGCAGCCGGCTGTCACCGGGCGGCGCTCAATTAGCCCAGCGTCGTTCGGGTTTAGGGGAGGGTTTGGCCGGCAGGGACGTTCTTGTCCCATCGCACTCTAGCAACTCCTGTTGCGAGCTGGGTGCAATGCACGCTGACACAGTTGCCATGTGTACAGTGTTTCCTCTGAAACATTGATGCGGCTGGCTTCAGGGTTAAGCGGGCATTGTGTTTCATATTACGCATAGGACTCATATCGACCTTCACCTCTCCTGAGTCCATACGGGAGTTGCAGTGATGAGACAAGACTGTAACTACCAATTTGATACCACAAAATTGTGGAGAATATAAGAGGTAAAAAATGTTATATATTTAAGCAATAAGGCCCGAGGAGGTGTGGTATGTGGCTAAGGGCTGTTCTTAGGCATGGCGTAACTCAGATTGGCTGTCAGCGCCCAAACCACACAGTTTATAATTTCAAATAACATTCTTAGAATGTTCTCTGAACATTACTAAAGTTTTCTTGTGGATTTATGGAAAGTTTTCTTAACGTTCCTTGAACAATTTGAGAACATGACTTTAAATAGAACCATGAGGAAACCTGTAGGAAACGTTATGCTGAATGACTGAAATTCCCACAGAAGAACGTTGTTTGTTAACGTTCTTGGAACAATTTGAGAACATTACTTTAAATAAAACCATGATGAAACCTGTAGGAAACATTATCCTGAAGTACTGAAATTTGCACTGAAAACATTGTTTCTTGATGTTGTCAATGTCAAACCAGTTGGAGAATGTTCCTAGAACAATACCAACATTTTAATTAAATGTAACCTTGTTTGAACTTTTAGGAAATGTTCTGTTAAAGTACTTTTTTGTCAAGTTCCTTAAATGTGCTCAGAATGTTCCAAAGTCAAGCAATTATCCTGCACCATTCCCGGAAAGTTGTGGGAAGGTTGTATGCAAAATAACTCCAGCACAACCACGCTCTAACCAAGCTGTAAGAAACATGCTTTTCAGAACGTTATTTGCTAGCTGGGGCGGGTCTTGCGAAGAGAGTGTTGCTTAATATTGCTATATATATATATATTGAAGTTAAACTCATGTTGCTACATTGTTACAGGGTGTAGGCCTATACAGCGTTGCGCCACATGTGATGTCTCTAGGCTGATCGTATGAGTTGGTTTCTGCAGCCTACGCTCTTCCGTCAGTCTTCTGTATATCCTTTCCATTGAATGTACATAAGCTTCTTTGTTCATATCTTTGCTGTGTTTCAAACTATTTCTAACTGAAGAGAAACAAACAAGCACTAACCTTTTTATGGGAAAGGATAGCAGCTTTGCTGAAGCAGACGAGTAGGGCGATGTCATGGCTCTGTCCAGCGTGCTGAAACTGTCATGTCCTTTCCTGCGTTTGGAGAGGTTGGCCAAACTGCAAATATAATGTGGGCGACACATTCACCTACGCAAACAAATAGGCAAGAGATAGGTGATTATAACTATGGCCTGTATGTCCGCCAGCCTGTAGCGAAATATCCATGTTGATAGGCCTATAGCCTACATCGAGTCTAGGCTACAGAGTTGCTTTTTGAAAAATGTTAATGTCTCAAAACATTGGGTTCTGCAGGCCTCAAAACCTAGGTCCCCGCTGATTCACGACAACAGGTGCCGTCATTTTCATTTTCTGGACTGTTGGCTATTTTTATAAAACGATATGTTACTTTTGGCGTGAACTATTTCTTGCATTTAGGGGGCGATATACCCGAACATTCATTCGCATCACTCAATATCTTTCACGAATAAGCCTTGTTATTTATGAACATGTATAGTTATAGATGTAAATGTTATCCAAATGAATCCAAAAGTTATCTAAATGTATTTTAATTATATTTTATTTGCCCAAGGGAAGAACCCTAAAGTGTTGTATGAGCAGAGCCTCACTCTTCAAAAGAATCAAAACAATTATTTGAATGTTGTCTCAAATCATGTCATAATATTCAACATTTTATTTATTAACAAGCTGCTTACACATTTATTGAGAATCCTAGACTAATGCAATGCCTACTCACAATTTGTTATGTCTTTAGCAATATTGTATCCTTCCTGTACACTTGCCGCTGTTTTTTCTACTGTGAATTGAAACAATTTAATTTGAGGAATTGAAAAAATAAATAGCACAGCTGTGTTTCAAACCAGCCTATCCTAACATATTTTCAGCCACCCAGGTAACAGTTTATTTCTAATTATATTTCTAAATCTAATATGCTATAGCCTATCTATGAAACTTTGACATAACACCACTGACGTAGGCTGTAGATTAGTAAATCACAGCCTAATGTTGACACGATATAGGCGTAGGCTACTACATTATTAATACATTACGCAACAAAGGTAATAGAAATAACACAAATACAATCAAATAAACACTTATATCACTTTATAGACCTATTGATGATATTATTCTGCTATTCTTGCAATAAGATGTTTATCAAAGTGGCAGCACAGAGGCACGTCCTCAAAAGTGTATGTCATGACCTGCTGCTCTTGACTTAAATTCCTCCTTTGAAATGTTGACACATTGTGCTGTGTGTGTGCGCTTCAGAGCGCGTGTGGTTTTTTGCGTAAAGCCAGCCTGTAGCGAAGCGCAGCGCGGATTGGTGGGCTCTGCTCGAGCAGACTTGCAGACCACCTTGGGATACACGAGCTCTGTGCAAGACTCCTGCAATGACCTCTTTTACCAGTGATGAAAGAAGACTTTGGGCGGGGTTTAGGGTCGTGTTGCGCTCCTCATCACACCTGTTTCTACATCCCATGAAGAAGAGCTTGAACGTGTTGCTGTGCAAAAGGACATGAACATGGTCCAAAAGTGGATGCAGACACTTGTGTTACTGTTCTTTTGTCAAGGTAAGTCAGACTTTTTCATATTACTATCCTGTAGTACGTTCATTCCCTTCAGAGTAGGATAGTTTTAAAGTCGTCGATGGATTTCAACGATATTGCCAGAATACTTGCTCTCTCACAGACCTAGTTCATGAAAAGTGTTGCTATATAGGCCAGGCCTGCTCAACATAATTTTATATTGTATTTTAATTTCATTTTGAATGGTAACGTATTTGTTGGCCTAATCAATTCTGTGTTTTACGTTTGTCTAGAGTGTATTTTTTAAATGAAATATATTGTTTAGGCTATAGCCTAAACATCACATGTGTCACGTTTCAGTAATTGCATTTTGAATTAGCCTAATAAGACATCTTCAGTAATAAATTATTCATTTATTCATTAGTTGAATCTCTAATTTCTTTTTAATCACAAACGTTATCAGAAACTCTCCAACTGAGTTCTCTGACAGAGAAAACGGATGGAGAGAGGGTGGAGATCACTTGTGCACCAGTCTCTAAGACTAAGAGCAACATGGTGATTTGGTTTAGAGTGCAAGACAACGCTGGAATGGAGTTTATTGCATCGTTTAGTACCAAGGACGGTATGAAGAAAACATACTTTAACAATGAGGTCTTCAGCGAGGAGCAGA
Organism: Oncorhynchus masou masou; assembly: GCF_036934945.1. NCBI lineage: Eukaryota > Metazoa > Chordata > Actinopteri > Salmoniformes > Salmonidae > Oncorhynchus > Oncorhynchus masou. The sequence goes on along the minus strand of NC_088217.1, from coordinate 19,957,631 downwards.
TAAAGAAAAACATCTTGATACTGAAGGCTTTCAAAAAGGCTCGAGATAGTGGCGTCTACAGCTGTGCATCAATCAATGGTAACGCGCTTGTGTTTGGTGAAGTAACTCGAATTGCTGGGCCAGGTGAGTAGGCTAGCTAGGCTACATTACATAAATAAATTCTATCAGAATAATACAATTATAGAAATCAATGTTTTTTTAAAATCAGGTGTTCTTTAAAGCCTATTAACAGTCTGAAAGTTATCCATGCTAACACACCTCACTTTTTAGCCCCTATGACAACAACAACCACGACGACTACACCAATGACCACAACCATAGAGCTAACCAGCTCTACAACTGCCAAGTCGTGCAAAGGTAGAATATTTATTGACATCATCATCATCACATGTATTCTTATCATAATATAAATGTCCTCATATTTTTTATTGAGTTGATTTTGATAATCATAGTAGAATATTTCATTATCCAATGGTGTTTATCGTAGCACATTTATCCCAAATGTCTTCTGTGTTTGACTTGTGTTTTTGCAGTGGGAAAGGTGGACCCTACTGCATCCTGTGATTTGGTTGTTTGGGCCCCATTGACTGCTGGCTGTGGCTTCCTCTTCCTCCTCCTCATCATCACTGTATGCCACTGCAACCGTGAGTCCTGCATTCACTCACCAATATAGCCCCATGTACCCATGAAACACCCACCCACCAAACAAAACAAGAGTATTGAACCAACTGATGTAAATATGCTGCCATCATTTTCCAGTTAGAATGTATGAACATTTTCATATAATTTCCATATAATTTTTTTAATTAATAATTAATAATATTATATCAATATTATATATTATTTATTTGTTGTTTCTTTTGTTTCAGGGATAAGAACAAAAAGATGCCCACATCATTACAAAAGACAGTATGTTTTCCTTCTTTAATATGTCAAACATGAGTCCTGTTATGATGTATGCAGCCTAGAAAATTAGTAGTTGAAAAAAGAGAAGGTCCACACTTTTGGGAGTTTTCTCCCCTAAAAGTCCAACTGAGTTTGTAGTTAGAAAGACGAGCTTCTCTTATTTTTCTCTTGTATTCAGGCCGAGAATGGCAGCACCGGGGCAACAACATCCTATAGCCAACAACAGACTTTTCTAACCCTCAACAGGTATATCATGAATAAACTCTCCTCAACCTAAACATTCCTTTTACATTCTAAATTGAGAGGTGTGTTTTAGAATAGGATAAAGCAGCACGCACAAGCTATGTATGAACACAAAAATAATATATTGGTTATTTCAAAAATGATTTCACATAATAATCCTTTGTGAATAGTATTGTTCAGTGATTATAGTAAGGTAATTCAACTTCTCGCTGTAAAAAAACAAGAGAACACAAAGCACACCCTATTGTTTGAGTGACTACATTTAAAAAAAATAACAATTGAACATATTAAAACTACCTGACATTCGCAATGTAGTTACTAATGCTTATAACACAGATGATTTATATAACACAGGTGATTTATGTAGCTTACTACATGTTTATTGTCTATTCTTCTCACAGACACCGAGAGAGACGCAAGGTGGTGCGACGTCTCTACTATCAACCATTCAGTTTGTTAAATTATACATTTTTACTGAGACATTTTCTCCGTAACCCCATTGAAATAGTAGAAATATAAGAATTCACGCTCTCTTCATTTAATCAACATAATAGCTTTATGGCAGGTTTGTGTAGATGATTCATGTCGTTACTCAGTCTAATGACGAGATATGTATTGCTTATAGCTTAGTTTAAAATTATGTTATGAGATACTTTTCTCCTTATGACTTTCATGGCCTGTAAATGAAACCAAAGACAAAAGCTCTGCAGTGAAACTTCAATAAAACCAAGGTAACATTTTCAAACTCAAATGTCGTATTCAGTTTCTTCCTAGACTTCTATGAATGTTTGGTAGAAATGTGCCATATAAAGCAATATTTTGGAATACTTGAATGATTGAACCACAGTGTATGTAATTGTGTGTGTTCTTGTTACTGTAGGACAATGTTAGAGTGAACCTCTATCTCCGTTACTCTCTATTAGTAACCTCTTACAATCTGAATGAAATGACAGAAATGGTTAAACTACATAGATTTGTATTAAAATGTTTTGAAATCTATTCAAATTCTACTCAAGTGCCCAAGGCCATTGCACAAAAAAAGAATAGCCTACTTAAATTGGAGTTGAACACGTACCAAAGCTCCGAGAAGGAAGCAGCTTTGCAAAGCTTATCAAAATTTAAAAACTACTACAAACTACTTCGTACAAGAAGTGAAAGATTTTCAGAATATTACTTATGAATTTAAAAAATATACAGTATATTATAAAGTTCTTCCCCCTAACTGCAACACAAATATACAGTAAGTTCCCTATACCACAGGATGCTTTTACACAAATGTATTCCACTACTGTCATATCTTGTTTTTGGCATTTACTTATTGGAATTAATTCATTTATTGGCAAAAATACATTTAGGTTACCTCATGTTAGCTACAGGTTACCTCATGTTAGTTTTTGTTTTCGGTTGTTGAGGGTGGCACAAGGAGTTACTTCAGACCCATGAATGTTGAATACACACAGCAAAACACAATTATTATTCTCATTTAAAAAATAATAATAATAAATTAATTCCCATTTCAAAAATATCTCTCAAGTTTTAGGTTTGAGACATGCACCTAAATATGTAGAATTATGCAAAGTAGACTATGCTGTACACTAGTGTATTATGGTGGCTTTTCTGTATACATCAAGATTAGACAGACATCCCGATCCTACATACACACTATATACTGTTCCTAAACCCAGCATTCCCTCCCCCAACGCTGTAGCAATGTTTCAGCAACATCACTGGTACATTGGGGCAATGCAGACTGTTAGCTAGGATGGACAGGATTCAACAAATTCTCTGTCAATCCTAGGAAATAAGTTAGGACAAACTCTTACACTCTCTCTCTCTCTCTCACTCTCACTCTCTCTCTTGTTCTCTCATTCTCTCTTTCTCTCGTTCTCTCTCTCTCGTTCTCTCTCCTCATCTCAACGGAAAGAAACCAAAACTAGTACAATCTTCATGTGCAAAACCAAGCAGGAAAGGCATTGCACACTGTGTGTGTTTGTTTTCTATCAAGTATACGTTCTCCGCCATTTAGAAAAATATAATCATTGTTCACAGCAGCTCCCTTGAGTGGCGCCTCCGTGTGGCAAGGGACTTGTAGTGCGCTATAAGCCTGCAATGCATCAGAAATGTACATCAGTCAATGTCAAAGGCCATACACTACCAGTCAGAAGTTTGGTCACACCTACTCATTCAAAGGTTTTTCTTTATTTGTACAATTTTCTACATTGTAGAATAATAGTGAAGGTATCACAACTATGAAATAACACATAAGGAAACCTAAATAGTGTTCAACAAATTATATTTGAGATTCTTCAATGTAGCCGCCCTTTGCCTTGATGACACCTTTTTGCGCACTCTTGGCATTCTCTCAACCAGCTTGATTTATTTTATTTACCTTTAATTTAACTAGGCAAGTCAGTTAAGAACAAATTCTTATTTACAATGACGGCCTACCCCGGCCAAACCTTAACCCGGTGGATAAGCTGGACCAATTGTGTGCCACCCTATGCAACTCCCAATCATTTATTATTATTATTTTACCTTTATTTAACCAGGTAGGCTAGTTGAGAACAAGTTCTCATTTGCAACTGCGACCTGGCCAAGATAAAGCATAGCAGTGTGAGCAGACAACACAGAGTTACACATGGAGTAAACAATTTAATTTTTTTATTTTTTTACCTTTATTTAACAAGGCAAGTCAGTTAAGAACACATTCTTATTTTCAATGACGGCCTGGGAACAGTGGGTTAACTGCCTGTTCAGGGGCAGAACGACAGATTTGTACCTTGTCAGCTCGGGGGTTTGAGCTCGCAACCTTCCGGTTACTAGTCCAACGCTCTAACCACTAGGCTACCCTGCCGCCCCAATAAACAAGTCAATAACACAGTAGAAAAAAGAGTCTATATACATTGTGTGCAAAAGGCATTAGGAGGTAGGCAAATAATTAAAATTTTGCAGATTAACACCGGAGTGATAAATTATCAGATGGTCATGTACAGGTAGAGATATTGGTGTGCAAAAGAGCAGAAAAGTAAATAAATAAAAACAGTATGGGGATGAGGTAGGTAAAATTGGGTGGGCTATTTACCGATAAGACTATGTACAGCTGCAGCGATCGGTTAGCTGCTCAGATAGCAGATGTTTGAAGTTGGTGAGGGAGATAAAAGTTTCCAACTTCAGCGATTTTTGCAATTCGTTCCAGTCACAGGCAGCAGAGAACTGGAACGAAAGGCGGCCAAATGAGGTGTTGGCTTTAGTGATGATCAGTGAGATACACCTGCTGGAGCGCGTGCTACGGGTGGGTGTTGCCATCGTGACCAGTGAACTGAGATAAGGCGGAGCTTTACCTAGCATGGACTTGTAGATGACCTGGAACCAGTGGGTCTGGCGACGAATATGTAGCGAGGGCCAGCCGACTAGAGCATACAAGTCGCAGAGGTGGGTGGTATAAGGTGCTTTAGTGGCAAAACGGATGGCACTGTGATAAACTGCATCCATTTTGGACTTTGAAGGTTAGTTCAAGTGCAGTTGCAAAAACCATCAAGCCCTATGATAAAACTGGCTCTCAGGAGGACCGCCACAGGAAAGGGTTACCTCTGCTGCAGAGGTAAATTCATTACCAGCCTCAGAAATTGCAGCCCAAATAAATGCTTCACAGAGTTCATGTAACAGACACATCTCAACGTCAACTTTTGGTTGAATTTCTGCAAAGAAACCACTACTAAAGGACACAAATAAGAAGAAGAGATTTGCCTGGACCAAAAAACACGAACAATGGACATTAGACCGGTGGAAATCTGTCCTTCGGTCTGATGAATCCAAATTTGAGATTTTTGGTTCCAACTGCCATGTCTTTGTGAGACGCAGAGTAGATGAATGGATGATCTCCGAATGTGTGGTTCCCACCGTGAAGCATGGAGGAGGATGTGGATGATGTGGGTGTGCTTTGCTGGTGACACTGTCTGCGATTTATTATTATTATCTAGTGGAAGCCATAGGAACTGAAATCTGGTCCTAATAAGGGGGAAATACAAGTTTATGGCCTGTATCACTAGTGTCCTGCCAAGCAGGAAAGAACAATGTTTGTACAGATGGATAGGAGTAGACTCAGCCTATGAGGAACAGTCAAATATCAGTGCTTGTGTGAAGCACAAGCACATTGTCTAATGCAGCTGTAATGATCTTCTGGGAATAATTCAACTCGGTTAAGCATTCATAGTGTCCGTTGAGTTATTTGCTCTGAGAATTAGAACCTAACACCGCCAACCAACAGAACATCTCAGGGCCTGTATTCAAAAAGCGTCTCAGTGTAGGAGTACTGATTTAGGATTAGGTCTCACCCCTGTCTATATAATCTTATTCATTATGATCTAAAAGGCTAAACTGATCCTAAATCAGCCCTCCTACTCTGAGACTCACTTTAGTGGTCTGTTAGGTTGTAAGTCTGCAGTAGGTAAGTACCTCCAGTCTGGGCTGTCTCTGCTCTGTTGTCACGGCTACTGAGGCTGCAGCTGGACCAGCGGATGAAGACAAGTCTCTAGATAAGAGGTCAAGGGCCTCGCTGTCATCCATCAACGGCTGTAAGGAGAGAAGAAGATGGCCGCTTATGTACTGTACATCTGGTTTACATGACTTAAACATGACCTTTAGGAGTTGCAACACAGTATGACATTGAATATGACGGATCTGTGCAATTATAGATACAATTGGCAGAAACCTCACCTGCTTGGGTCTAACATCAGCCTGGACTTTGGCCTCTGCCATTGCCTTTGAGAATAAAATAAACATAACCTAATACAGCCTTGCTTACACCCTATATCCGCCCAACAACCTGCCCGCTCGACCCTATCCCCTCCTCTCTCCTCCAGACCATTTCCGGGGACCTTCTCCCTTACCTCACCTCGCTCATCAACTCATCCCTGACCGCCGGCTACGTCCCTTCCGTCTTCAAGAGAGCGAGAGTTGCACCCCTTCTGAAGAAACCTACACTCGATCCCTCCGATGTCAACAACTACAGACCAGTATCCCTTCTTTCTTTTCTCTCCAAAACTCTTGAACGTGCCGTCCTTGGCCAGCTCTCCCTCTATCTCTCTCAGAATGACCTTCTTGATCCAAATCAGTCAGGTTTCAAGACTAGTCATTCAACTGAGACTGCTCTTCTCTGCATCACGGAGGCGCTCCGCACTGCTAAGGCTGCCTTCGATACTGTGAACCATCAGATCCTCCTCTCCACCCTCTCCGAGTTGGGCATCTCCGGCGCGGCCCACGCTTGGATTGCGTCCTACCTGACAGGTCGCTCCTACCAGGTGGCGTGGCGAGAATCTGTCTCCTCGCCACGCGCTCTCACCACTGGTGTCCCCCAGGGCTCTGTTCTAGGCCCTCTCCTATTCTCGCTATACACCAAGTCACTTGGCTCTGTCATAACCTCACATGGTCTCTCCTATCATTGCTATGCAGACGACACACAATTAATCTTCTCCTTTCCCCCTTCTGATGACCAGGTGGCGAATCGCATCTCTGCATGTCTGGCAGACATATCAGTGTGGATGACGGATCACCACCTCAAGCTGAACCTCGGCAAGACGGAGCTGCTCTTCCTCCCGGGGAAGGACTGCCCGTTCCATGACCTCGCCATCACGGTTGACAACTCCATTGTGTCCTCCTCCCAGAGCGCTAAGAACCTTGGCGTGATCCTGGACAACACCCTGTCGTTCTCAACCAACATCATGGCGGTGGCCCGTTCCTGTAGGTTCATGCTCTACAACATCCGCAGAGTACGACCCTGCCTCACACAGGAAGCGGCGCAGGTCCTAATCCAGGCACTTGTCATCTCCCGTCTGGATTACTGCAACTCGCTGTTGGCTGGGCTCCCTGCCTGTGCCATTAAACCCCTACAACTCATCCAGAACGCCGCAGCCCGTCTGGTGTTCAACCTTCCCAAGTTCTCTCACGTCACCCCGCTCCTCCGCTCTCTCCACTGGCTTCCAGTTGAAGCTCGCATCCGCTACAAGACCATGGTGCTTGCCTACGGAGCTGTGAGGGGAACGGCACCGCAGTACCTCCAGGCTCTGATCAGGCCCTACACCCAAGCAAGGGCACTGCGTTCATCCACCTCTGGCCTGCTCGCCTCCCTACCATTGAGGAAGTACAGTTCCCGCTCAGCCCAGTCAAAACTGTTCGCTGCTCTGGCCCCCCAATGGTGGAACAAACTCCCTCACGACGCCAGGACAGCGGAGTCAATCACCACCTTCCGGAGACACCTGAAACCCCACCTCTTCAAGGAATACCTAGGATAGGATAAGTAATCCTTCTCACCCCCCCTTAATGACTTAGATGCACTATTGTAAAGTGGCTGTTCCACTGGATGTCAGAAGGTGAATTCACCAATTTGTAAGTCGCTCTGGATAAGAGCGTCTGCTAAATGACTTAAATGTAAATGTAAATATCCACCTCACATAACTTATGGGCACTGGGAATAAATTGTGTTTTATTATTTAGTCCAAAAGTGATCAGAATGGTACAGTATTATTTATGGTTTATTGTGAAATGTTTCGGGTGTGTAGTGGAACATAAATACACATAAAGGTTGTTTGCCGTTTTATTTATACACCTATTAGCACATTAGATTTGCATTAGCGTCTTCAGGATTCCCCGTTTTATTTCCTACTACAACCCTGGATATGTTACCTTTTGGTCTTCCTCTGTATGCCGGAACTCAGCTGGAAGGCTGTCATCTCTCTCCCCCACCTTGGTAAGCTTCTCTTCCATAATCTTTTTCTCCTAGTATGAGCAGAGAGCAGACTGAGATCAAATAGCAGATAGCGCACACACATATGCTGGCAAGTTACAATAGGAATCTGACTGACCCGCTATTTTGGATGTAAACGAAGCTTAACACAACAATCATGTCACATGAAGTGTGTCTCAGTACCTGGTGGTCAAAAGCAGATTTGACTGCAGGAGCAACAGCTGGGGCTACAAAGTCCCCTGCCAGGGCATCCAAGGCAAAGTCATCTGAGGCCTGGAGACAGAAGAGAGAGAAATTAAAAAACAAGAACACGGCATGTACATGTTACAGCTGGAGCCACAGAGGGAGACATGAAGTCACCTGACAGGATGTCCGGAGCTTCACCATAGTCAATAGAGGGCTGAAAAGAGAGAGACTTGCTCTTTGCCTCTTTGAGACTCACCTCTGGCTTGGGAGGAGGCAGGTCTTTGCCCATCTAAGTCACCTTTTTCTTGCACTATAAAAACCCATGGAATTTTTTGTTGTTATTTTTAACCCCTTTTTCTCCCCAATTTCACGATTATGATCTTGTCTCATCACTGCAACTCCCCAACGGGCTTGGGAGAGGCGAAGGTCAAGTCATCCAAAATGTGACCTACCAAACAGCATTTCTTAACACCGCTCGCTTAACCCAGAGGTCAGCTGCAGCAATGTGTCGGGAGAAAACCTGTTCAATTGACGGGTTGAACCCCAGACTGTAGTCATACTGCAACACTGCGATGCAGTGCCTTAAACCGCTGAGCCACTCGGGAGGCCCCCGCAAGGCATTTTTTACTCAAATACTTATAGTATGTTGAACTCCAAGTCAATGAAAATTCATTATTGCTTAAAATGTTTGTGGTACTGACTCAAATCTAAATGAGAAGTCACACCAACTCTATTATTTAAAGTTATGATAACAAATTCACTTTTTTCCCAGCATGCTCTACTGCAGGTAGATTGTTTGGAATTGTTTTTAATATCTGTGTTTTTGCATGTACATTGAGTGATTCATCTTGTGCTATACAAAGATAAATAACCTACATTTTTCTAAACTAATCCAATAGTATAATTAGAATTTTTGCACCCATTAATTAAATGGTTATTCCAGTTTGAATGTGTTAGGTAGTCTCCTCCCACTGTTCCTAACCCTGGCAGTCATTATGAATGCAGGTTGTGGGTGAATACACATTTCAACTGTTGGATGTCTTATCTCTGCCTGGATTCCAATATGAATTACACATCCCTTTACAAGCCAAAAAGCATGTCGCTACACCCGCAATAACATCTGCTAAATATGTGTATGTGACCAATAACATTTGATTTTGATTTGATAATGTGACTTGCAGGTAAGGTTGCAAAATGCAGGTACATTTCACAGGTTTTCCAGAAATCCTGTTTGGAAGATTCCTTGAAATCCTTCAATCAGGATTTTTTGTAAATATGGGAATTTTGGGACAGTTAGCAAATTTTGAAAACCTACTTGAAGGCCTGATGTGGCCTGTGAACCATGAGTTTCAGGCCACTGCATTAGAGTAAAGCTAAGCCTCCAAATAAGGCCTTAAGGGATTGGTAATGTCATTGAGTTGAATTATAATGATAACATTCACCTAGAACCTCACTTGGTCAAGGCCACAGGACTGAAAGATAATTAATTCAACAACCATGTCTCTGTCACTAACAAATACAGTTATGGGTGGTAACTCTACAATTCACTTGAAAAGGCAAGGCACACTGGGAAATGATATTGGAGGTGTGGCTTAGTAGGGGCTTACTCACATTTCTCAAGCTGATGCAACTCAAATTTGGTCACCCTACAGGATCACAGTGACTCTATCGGTTTGAGTAACGACTACAAAATCACTTTATGTAACTGTACTCAGTTATATTTAGTGCAACAGGTTTCCTCCAAAGTTTTGAGTAATGACAGCACATTGGAGTTTACAGTGAGGGAAGAGGGGAGAGAGGGCCGATCAACTATGTAAATGTGTCTCACCCGCTCTCTACTCTCTCTGAGCTCTTTGGCTAAAGCCATTGCAGTGGAACACAGAACACTTCTGAACTTTTGCTTTTTGAGTGTACAGTAGTTAACTACTGCAACTGTTTTGTATTTACTGATTATATTTGAGGTAAGGCAAATTGATAAAATTGAGGAAATCAGTTTCCTAAAAATGTTTAAGTAAACTTACAGTTACATTTGAGTTATGGTAAATTATAGTTTCTAAGTAAGATGGACTTTGCTAAACTCAAACATTTAAAGTATTGCAACTTATACTTAAGTGACTTGTACTTTTTATTTATTCATATTGTGGCGTTAACTTCACCATATTTATTTAATTTTATTTATAGAGAAATCAAATGAACTAAGCTGATTTACATGAAAAATGTAGGTAGGTATACCTTACAAGAAATACTGCATTTCTATTACTCATTTGAAGGTAGTTTTGCTCACTTCAGCTATTTACGTTTCTTAATTAACTTTTTTTTTTTTTACGGAGCCAGGACTTATCCGGTTTTACAGTGTGTCATTGTCTCATTGCTCAAGTGGTTTGCAAGTGATTTCCATTTTTCGAATGGTTGTCAATTCCTTTGGGTTTTCTTTTTCACTGTTCTTATCACTGTCTGTGCTGTGCAACTATTTGCAATGCATCATCAGTGCTACAATGTTATCATTACCGTATCATTACTGGCCAAAAGTGATCACACTAATGCACATTCTCTCCTCAACATTCCCAACATGTGTTGCAACACAATCTCACACTCAATTTGTGCAAATATGAACAAAAAGTATTTCAGCAGATTTTGTTATTTTTTTTATTTTTTGGTGTTCTACATTGCCTTTGTGTCCATCATTTATTTATATAAAAAAAACTAAACATGTTAACAACCTAATATTATTAATTAACATTTCGGTTCGAGTTGTGAAGCATAAACAAAATAAACACGGAATACGTTGATACACAACAAAAGCCGGGACTCCACACATCATGAGGATATTTTACTTGTCTGCCGTTATTGATCACTAACCCGAGAGTCAAAATGTTTATTTTACACAAGGTTTTCACCGAACTGCAAACATCTTACATTGTAAGCTTTGATTTGGTCTGTGTTTGAGCTATAGCTACATGGGGGGTATCAAATGAATCCTTAGGTTAGTAGGAACACATCTAGCCTAGTTCATGCATTACTTAATAGCAACATCGAATGTCCACCGACTGACTAGAACTGAGTGACATTGCCTGCTTAAGCGCTGTAGGCATCCATTACACAGGGGATTGCCTACTATGGCACCTTGACAGTATAAGCTTTCCAGGGATATGCAGTTGACCTGGGTGGGGCAAAGCAAGGCCTAGGACCTTTTATGCGTAATGTGAACTATTGCTACCTGACTCAGCACTACATGATGCCCAGCTTCACCATATGATCATCAGTGAGCCTGATGATCACTCAGCTGGGCCTGCCAGAGTGGCAGTACGCCTTCATCCCCTACGGCCCCAGGCCAACGTAGTATACCGTCACTCCATAGAACAGGCGAGTGCGGGTCCAGGGATTTGGCTGGAATTGTCGATAAATTAAAGAGGATACATGAGGTGGCTTAATGCACTTGAAAGAAGTGACCCATTGTTCTTATGTATTGCATGTAGATATCCGTGTAAATATGGCAGACATACATGTACCATTGGACCACTATCATGTAGCCTATGTAAGTAAAATGCTAAATCAGCATGGCCAAAAATGTGAGCCACTGCATACAAGGTAAAAATTGATTTGGTTTATTTCAATGTATATACAATATAATATACAGTAATGTCAAACCTAACATACCCCACTTAGTTAGGCTTTCCAGTCACCTTGGCTAAAACAAATAAATCCCTGGATTATGTTTAAAAACTGGATTATGCCTAAAACAGGGGATTATGCTTAAAACGGGATTATGCCTAAAGGCGTAATCTGATGCTTCCCATCAGAAACAGTTTGTGTATATATTATTATCACATCTTGTGACGTTTTTGTTCATTTTGGTATTCGACAAGGGGTTTTTTGGCTGTTTGTGCACACAACATTATTTATTGAGGAAAACCGAAGTTCGGTAATTGATAGGGATTAGTATAGTAGGGATTCTTCAATTAAGTGTTTGTGAGAGACAACTTGTTTTCATGCACTTGAGAAACTTGGCACCAAACATCTTAGTTAGATGTAAAATTAACAGACTAATGACCTCCTTGGCAATAATAAATATAGAACATATTGAATTGTCATAGATTAATTCCACTCCATCTCAAGAGGGACAAACAGTACTATAGCCACTTTTTTCTCATTTTTCAAGTGAAAGTCTTTTAAGGGAGTATGCGAGGCATAGACATTCACTTACCTTGCCGAGTTCTGCTAGGAGCAAACCAAACCTAGTATGCAGACGTCTTAAGACACAAGTGTGTTGACTAAGGTAGGTTGAACGTTGACCCCAAGCTCTGACCCCATGGAGGGTCATTAAATTCATTTGTTCCATTGCCCTGCCGCCCTTCCATACCTTGACTAGATCTCACTTCAAATGTTGTTTGTATTTTAGTCATTTAGCAGATAAGTGTATCCTAAAATGACTTCCAGTAAGTAACTTAGAGGAAGTTCATAGAAATGTCTGTCTACTATTTGATTGAACAACTTCCAATAAGGTTTAGTTATGTCAGTCTGAAACAAGTCTGTCTCATGAAAGACATTTTTATCGGCACACAAACCTGGATAAGAACAGTTTAACACCACACGTTTGTTTGGTTGGTTTTTTATTTGGCTGGTTGGTTATTTAGTTAGTTGGTTGGTTAGTTGGTTGGTTAATTGGTTGGTTGGTTAGTTAGTTTATTTGGTTTGTTAATTGGTTGGTTGTTTATTTGGTTGGTTAGTTAATTTAGCCATTGTGCTTGTATTGTTCCTCCTCTCTCCCCAACAGCAGTGGGCGTCTCTCTACAAACCTCTGACATTCCACTGTGAGCCCACTATGGCTGACCTGGCCGGAGAGCAGACCGTCAACAAGCTGGACCCCAACAAAGACTTACAGGGCAAAGCCAAGCTGCCCGCCCACAAGAAGAAGCAGTCGGCCCAGTGAAGCATGGGGGCACTGCCAAGGGGCAGAGGGGCTCAGGGAGACATAGTAGGGGCAGGGGTATGCCAGTGTTTCCCCTACATTTGTGTCTTGGGTGGGGTGAAAAGGGCCCAGAAGCAACATCTAAGGCCGCTAGTGTCAGGAGTTCACCTAGGGGTCATGATTGGGGATGTACCAAATGATTGATGTATTAGAATAATTGATTATGTTTATGTTGTATTAATAGAAGGGGAGGGGTTATAAGACCCCTCCTTAGATTTATAAATCAAATCAAAAATCAAATCAAATTTTATTTGTCACATACACATGGTTAGCAGATGTTAATGCGAGTTTTGCGAAATGCTTGTGCTTCTAGTTCCGACAATGCAGTAATAACCAGCAAGTAATCTAGCTAACAATTCCAAAACTACTACCTTATAGACACAAGTGTAAGGGGATAAAGAATATGTACATAAAGATATATGAATGAGTGATGGTACAGAGCGGCATAGGCAAGATACAGTAGATGGTATCGAGTACAGTATATACATATGAGATGAGTATGTAAACAAAGTGGCATAGTTAAAATGGCTAGTGATACATGTATTACATAAAGATGCAGTAGATTATATAAAGTACAGTATATATGTATACATATGAGATGAATAATGTAGGGTATGTAAACATTATATAAGGTAGCATTGCTTAAAGTGGCTGGTGATATATTTTACATAATTTCCCATCAATTCCCATTATTAAAGTGGCTGGAGTTGAGTCAGTGTGTTGGCAGCAGCCACTCAATGTTAGTGGTGGCTGTTTAGCAGTCTGATGGCCTTGAGATAGAAGCTGTTTTTCAGTCTCTCGGTCCCAGCTTTGATGCACCTGTACTGACCTCGCCTTCTGGATGATAGCGGGGTGAACAGGCAGTGGCTCGGGTGGTTGTTGTCCTTGATGATCTTTATGGCCTTCCTGTGACATCGGGTGGTGTAGGTGTCCTGGAGGGCAGATAGTTTGCCCCCGGGGATGCGTTGTGCAGACCTCACTACCCTCTGGAGAGCCTTACGGTTGTGGGCGGAGCAGTTGCCGTACCAGGCGGTGATACAGCCCTGCTCTCGATTGTGCATCTGTAGAAGTTTGTGAGTGCTTTTGGTGACAAGCCAAATTTCTTCAGCCTCCTGAGGTTGAAGAGGCGCTGCTGCCACGCAGTCGTGGGTGAACAGGGAGTACAGGAGAGGGCTCAGAACGCACCCTTGTGGGGCCCCAGTGTTGAGGATCAGCGGGGTGGAGATGTTGTTGCCTACCCTCACCACCTGGGGGCGGCCCGTCAGGAAGTCCAGTACCCAGTTGCACAGGGCAGGGTCGAGACCTAGGGTCTCGAGCTTGATGACGAGCTTGGAGAGTACTATGGTCTTAAATGCCGAGCTGTAGTCGATGAACAGCATTCTCACATAGGTATTCCTCTTGTCCAGATGGGTTAGGGCAGTGTGCAGTGTGGTTGAGATTGCATCGTCTGTGGACCTATTTGGGTGGTAAGCAAATTGGAGTGGGTCTAGGGTGTCAGGTAGGGTGGAGGTGATATGGTCCTTGACTAGTCTCTCAAAGCACTTCATGATGACGGAAGTGAGTGCTACGGAGCGGTAGTCGTTTAGCTCAGTTACCTTAGCTTTCTTGGGAACAGGAACAATGGTGGCCCTCTTGAAGCATGTGGGAACAACAGACTGGGATAGGGATTGATTGATTATGTCCATAAACACACCAGCCAGCTGGTCTGCGCATGCTCTGAGGGCGCGGCTGGGGATGCCGTCTGGGCCTGCAGCCTTGCGAGGGTTAACACGTTTAAATGTTTTCCTCACGTCGGCTGCAGTGAAAGACAGTCTGCATGTGTTGGTTGTGGGCCGTGTCAGTGGCACTGTATTGTCCTCAAAGCGGGCAAAAAAGTTATTTAGTCTGCCTGGGAGCAAGACATCCTGGTCCGTGACGGGGCTGGTTTTCTTTTTGTAATCCGTGATTGACTGTATTCCCTGCCACATACCTCTTGTGTCTCAGCCGTTGAATTGAGATTCTACTTTGTCTCTATACTGACGCTTAGCTTGTTTGATTGCCTTGCGGAGGGAATAGCTAACCTGTTTGTATTCGGTCATGTTATAGGGTCCTAGACTACAGATTAACAATATATATACATTATGAGGTTTAATATTGTTTAATATTGTTCCACAGTACTTTGCAAGGCTCTCTGCCTCTTATGAAGAAACTGTCTGAGAAATGTGTGACTGTGAAGACAGAACTCTGCAGGAGAGTATAAGAGACATGAGTCTAGTCAGACATTCCACTATAAATCAACTTGGACATTTACTGCTAAGCTTTTAGATAACACATTAAAAGCCTTGTTTATATAGCTGTGTAGGCATGGTTTTGGTCTCATGAGTAAAAGATAATGACGTAGGCAGTGACATCACGAGGACTGGACTTCGGGTTTGATAAAATAACATGTGACCTTTTCTTTGATGCAGAACTTACTCGGAAACATCCGTGCTATGTTCCTGATTGTCAACTTCTGTCTGCAATTGCATTAATAATGTTTTTTTAATTATTTAATTAAATATATTGTCATAATACTAATTTCACCAAGGAGCCAATGATTGACAAGGAACAAGGAGGAACGAACCCCAACATTTGGCAAGCTTGCCAGGAGTGAGTGTCCCCCCGGTTGGCGGAGATTCCACACCAAGTTGCCAGAGATCAAAATGAAATAAGGTAAGCAGACACACGTTTAATCTAAGTCTGTAATTAAATGGCATTCGCTGATGTGGTTCCCCTCTAACAAGTAAGTGGCACCTCACTCAATCTAAATTATAGACATACACTTTGAATATGACATTGTCGGATCTTAATTTGGTGACGTTACGTAACGGACTATTGGTGAAATGCATGATGTCAATATATGATGAATGAATTTCATGTTTGAAGAGGTGATTAATTGATAATCATCCATTATATATTGGGAGGTAATGCAGTGATCATTACTTTTGGTTTTGAAGAGGTAATTCAGTGAGGATCATCCATTATATATTGGGAGGTAATGCAGTGATCATTACTTTTGGTTTTGAAGAGGTGATTCCGTGATAGTCATCCATTATATAATGGGAGGTAATGCAGTGATCATTACTTTTGGTTTTGAAGAGGTGATTCAGTGAGGATCATCCATTATATATTGGGAGGTAATGCAGTAATGCAGTGGTTTTGAAGAGGTGATTCCGTGTTAATCATCTATTTTATTTTGGGTAGTATAAACTAGTTATTTTTTTATTTTTGTAGATGTACCCAGCGAATGAGTTGAGTTGGTTATGAATAGTGGTAATTTTGTGTGAAATTTACCAAGTGGATGAATTGAGTTGCTTATGTATAGTGCGTTGTATGTTTCATTGTTTGTTTGTCTGTTGATTATGGCGGGGTTTATTGGGTAATGGCCCAATGGTGGAATAAAAAGTTAAGAGTAGGACAGAAATTATTTGAATAAAAGTTGAATGTATTTGTTAGTGACACTTTCCTACCATAGGACAGTATTGTGATTCTATCACCACCAGGGGGCACTGGAGTATAACATATTACTGTTGCTCCATACCCCTTCAGATATAATATTAGGAATTGAAGTCTAGCATGCGGTTGTCTCTGTGAGGCCTGTGTGTAAAATATATTTGAGTTTAGTAGAACCGTTTACTATAGCCTAGAGTAAGTGAGAGTAGAATTAGGATGTCAGAATCAACCACTGTTATTTAACACACACTGAAAGAAGATAGAGGAGAATGTACTGTATTTAGGCATATTCCTACATATTACACCCACTTTAGGATAACCTTATAGAAATTGGAAAACACATTACACGCAGACTATCTAAATAATAAGCCGGAGCACCATGGCACAGTCAAACCAGAATGAGGAGATAGGCGCAATGAAGCCTGTCATGCCTGTTGAATATATGCAAGAGAAGTTTCCTGCTATGGAATTTACATTCACTTTTGAGAAATGGCATGACTGGATAGAGATGGCAGGAGAAAATAGATATCCAATGGCTGGATCATTCAACAAGACTAGGTTGGATTTAGTAAAGGAGATAATTCAGACAAGAAAAATTGACAAAAAGAAGAGGATGACAAGTGCCCTTGTATCAGAAACTGATACCCTTATTACAATTCACTCTCCTCTGATCATCCTGGGGTCGCTCAGACAGTGTGCTGTTTGAGCGGGAGGTACTGGTGGTCCACCTTGGCTAAGGACGTGAGGGTTTATGTTTCCTCCTGCTCAGTGTGTGCCCAGTGTAAGGCTCCTAGGCACCTACCCAGATGTAAGCTACACCCCTTACCCGTTCCTCAGCGGCCTTGGTCGCACCTGTCGGTGGATTGTCTGACTGATCTTCCACTCTCCAAGGGTAACACCGCGATCCTGGTCATTGTGGATCGTTTCTCTAAGTCCTGTCGTCTCCTCCCTCCTCCCTCGGTCTCCCTACGGCCCTACAGACTGTGGAGGCCTTGTTTACACGTCTTCCGGGCACTTCCGGGGGGGTACAGTCACGACTTCCGCCGAAGTTGGTCCCTCTTCTTTTTCGGGCGGCGTTCGGTGGTCAAAGTCACCGACCTTCTAGCCATCGCTGATCCTCTTTTCATTTCTCTTTGGTTTTGTCCTGTCTTCCATCACACCTGGTTCCAATTCCATCAATTACATGTTGTGTATTTAACTCTCTGTTCCCCCTCATGTCCTTGTCGGTGATTGTTTGTTGTAAGAGCTTGTACCCATTATTTGATTGTTCTGTTTTCCGGTGAGTTTTTTTGTTATTAAACTGCACCATTTGGAAACACAGTTTTTGCTTTCCCGCATCTGACTTCTTTGATGCTAATACGCACCCCTTTAAGACAGGTTCACCAGTTGGGTGGAAACATTTTCCACCACCAACTGCAACTCCAACTTGCGCGAACAGTTGCAAAATTGCTAGTTAGGGAAATTATACTCAGGTTTGTCTGCAGACAATGGGACCCATCTCATAGGAGGTGTGGTTACCCAAATGGCCAAAATGATGGGAGTTGACCAGAAGTTTGTGTCCATCTATCCATTCTCATTTACCGCAACAACCTGGGAAAAAAAACTATTGTCAGAGCTGATGGAGGAATTTAGTAACGTATTGGAGGATGAAAAGACAGACAACACGACTGTCAAAAAGAAGGAAGACACCTGGGACATTTTATGCGTCAAATGTAATGGATCGACATGGATTAAAGTGAATAGGGACCCAAATCGGATGAAAACGTGCTGGAAAAAGATTAAAAGCGAAGGCCAGAAAAGATGCAGCTAAGGAGAGTTGGGGGCTATTTCAGACACGAGCCAGAGAGGGGCCTCCATCCAAGAGAATCCTATCACCCAGAAGATGTACGAGATGATTCCCCAGCAGTTTGCCCCTCTCCATAAGCCCTATGATGACAAAGGACAGCTTGACCCATCAATATTTAGTAAGCATAAATAGCTGGTAAATATCAATTCCTATAATGCATGTTAAAACTAATGTAAAATTTTACTTAACTACAATGTTACCATTATCAGGCCCGTTACAGCATGTTGCATAACATCATAATTTGTACCAAGGCTGGGCATATCATAATCCTCAATTCAATTGTTGTACAAAATGGGCACGTACAGTAAATAGCCTACTAATAATGAGTCAATTATGATAAAACTCAACAGGATTAAACCTGTCTCTAATTATTCTCTGGGGAACTTGTTTTGGCCTCTCCACAGTAGATATGAGGTGGGTTGCGCCAGCATGGGTGAACTCTTAAACTGGGTTAAGTCAAGGTTTATCTTTTTAATCTTGTTGCACCAAATTTTAAACCTAGTTTTAAATTAACCTAGTTAAATTAAATCCCTTTACTCTAATCTAAGTTTGGTTTTCACTTTAAACCTAGATTAATTTTAAGCCTGTTGCTCAATTTAAAAAAAAATCATATGTCATATGAACTTAGATTGGAGGTTAATTATAAACTGCCACTTGAGGTGGTTTAACTGATAAAATGTCAGCATATCTACTGTGGAGAGACCAAAACGACAGAGTTCCTCAGAAAATAATTAGAGACAGGTTGAATCCTGTTGAATGATAATGATGAGTTTTCAAGGAGATACTGCTTCTCCAAGGACTCTGTAATGCAACTGGAAAGAAAGGTTGCACCAACCATTAAGCATGGGAGTGATAGGAATACGGCTGTACCCCCACTACTTCAGCTCCTGGTGGCCCTACGGTTCTGTGCAACTGGATGTTTACAGATGGTGGATGGGGAACCGTATGCAGGAATGTAGTCAGAGTGTCCAGTGCTATTGCCGGTCCGAAGAAGGAGGGGCTCCGCAAAAAGATGGACACTACACTGATGAGCATTATTGCAGTGGCGGTTCTGTATAACCTTGTAGTACTGTGGTGTGTTAGGTAGTACTGTGGTGTGTTAAACCTGTAGTACTGTGGTGTGTTAAACCTGTAGTACTGTGGTGTGTTAAACCTGTAGTACTGTGGTGTGTTAAGCCTGTAGTACTGTGGTGTGTTAAACCTGTAGTACTGTGGTGTGTTAAACCTGTAGTACTGTGGTGTGTTAAACCTGTAGTACTGTGGTGTGTTAAACCTGTAGTACTGTGGTGTGTTAGGTAGTACTGTGTGTGTGTTAGGTAGTACTGTGGTGTGTTAGTACTGTGGTGTGTTAGGTAGTACTGTGGTGTGTTAGCCTAGTACTGTGGTGTGTTAAACCTGTGGTGTGTTAGTACTGTGGTGTGTTAAACCTGTAGTACTGTGGTGTGTTAGGTAGTACTGTGGTGTGTTAAACCTGTAGTACTGTGGTGTGTTAAACCTGTAGTACTGTGGTGTGTTAGGTAGTACTGTGGTGTGTTAAACCTGTAGTACTGTGGTGTGTTAAACCTGTAGTACTGTGGTGTGTTAGGCAGTACTGTGATGTGTTAGGTAGTACTGTGGTGTGTTAAACCTGTAGTACTGTGGTGTGTTAAACCTGTAGTACTGTGGTGTGTTAACTGTGGTGTGTTAAACCTGTAGTACTGTGGTGTGTAGTACTGTGGTGTGTTATACCTGTAGTACTGTGGTGTGTTAAACCTGTAGTACTGTGGTGTGTTAAACCTGTAGTACTGTGGTGTGTTAAACCTGTAGTACTGTGGTGTGTTAAACCTGTAGTACTGTGGTGTGTTACTGTGGTGTACTGTTGTGTTAAACCTGTACTGTGGTGTGTTAAACCTGTAGTACTGTGTGTGTTAAACCTGTAGTACTGTGGTTTGTTAAACCTGTAGTACTGTGGTGTGTTAAACCTGTAGTACTGTGGTGTGTTAAGCCTGTAGTACTGTGGTGTGTTAAACCTGTAGTACTGTGGTGTGTTAAACCTGTAGTACTGTGGTGTGTTAAACCTGTAGTACTGTGGTGTGTTAAACCTGTAGTACTGTGGTGTGTTAGGTAGTACTGTGGTGTGTTAAACCTGTAGTACTGTGGTGTGTTAGGTAGTACTGTGGTGTGTTAAACCTGTAGTACTGTGGTGTGTTAGGTAGTACTGTGGTGTGTTAAACCTGTAGTACTGTGGTGTGTTAGGTAGTACTGTGGTGTGTTAAACCTGTAGTACTGTGGTGTGTTAGGTAGTACTGTGGTGTGTTAAACCTGTAGTACTGTGGTGTGTTAAACCTGTAGTACTGTGGTGTGTTAAGCCTGTAGTACTGTGGTGTGTTAGGTAGTACTGTGGTGTGTTAAACCTGTAGTACTGTGGTGTGTTAAACCTGTAGTACTGTGGTGTGTTAAACCTGTAGTACTGTGGTGTGTTAGGTAGTACTGTGGTGTGTTAAACCTGTAGTACTGTGGTGTGTTAGGTAGTACTGTGGTGTGTTAAACCTGTAGTACTGTGGTGTGTTAGGTAGTACTGTGGTTTGTTAAACCTGTAGTACTGTGGTGTGTTAAACCTGTAGTACTGTGGTGTGTTAAGCCTGTAGTACTGTGGTGTGTTAGGTAGTACTGTGGTGTGTTAAACCTGTAGTACTGTGGTGTGTTAAACCTGTAGTACTGTGGTGTGTTAAACCTGTAGTACTGTGGTGTGTTAGGTAGTACTGTGGTGTGTTAAACCTGTAGTACTGTGGTGTGTTAGGTAGTACTGTGGTGTGTTAAACCTGTAGTACTGTGTGGTGTGTTAAACCTGTAGTACTGTGGTGTGTTAGGTAGTACTGTGGTGTGTTAGGTAGTACTGTGGTGTGTTAGGTAGTACTGTGGTGTGTTAAACCTGTAGTACTGTGGTGTGTTAAACCTGTAGTACTGTGGTGTGTTAAACCTGTAGTACTGTGGTGTGTTAGGTAGTACTGTGGTGTGTTAAACCTGTAGTACTGTGGTGTGTTAGGTAGTACTGTGGTGTGTTAAACCTGTAGTACTGTGTGGTGTGTTAAACCTGTAGTACTGTGGTGTGTTAGGTAGTACTGTGGTGTGTTAGGTAGTACTGTGGTGTGTTAAACCTGTAGTACTGTGGTGTGTTAGGTAGTACTGTGGTGTGTTAAACCTGTAGTACTGTGGTGTGTTAAACCTGTAGTACTGTGGTGTGTTAGGTAGTACTGTGGTGTGTTAGGTAGTACTGTGGTGTGTTAAACCTGTACTACTGTGGTGTGTTAGGTAGTACTGTGGTGTGTTAGGTAGTACTGTGGTGTGTTAAACCTGTAGTACTGTGGTGTGTTAGGTAGTACTGTGGTGTGTTAGGTAGTACTGTGGTGTGTTAAACCTGTAGTACTGTGGTGTGTTAAACCTGTAGTACTGTGGTGTGTTAAACCTGTAGTACTGTGGTGTGTTAAACCTGTAGTACTGTGGTGTGTTAGGTAGTACTGTGGTGTGTTAGGTAGTACTGTGGTGTGTTAGGTAGTACTGTGGTGTGTTAAACCTGTAGTACTCCGGGCAGCCGAGCGGAAATGGAGGAAAACTCGCCTCCCTGCGGACCTGGCATCCTTTCACTTCCTCCTCTCTACATTTTCCTCCTCTGTCTCTGCTGCTAAAGCCACTTTCTACCACTCTAAATTCCAAGCATCTGCCTCTAACCCTAGGAAGCTCTTTGCCACCTTCTCCTCCTTCCTGAATCCTCCTCCCCCTCCCCCCCCTCCTCCCTCTCTGCAGATGACTTCGTCAACCATTTTGAAAAGAAGGTCGACGACATCCGATCCTCGTTTGCTAAGTCAAACGACACCGCTGGTTCTGCTCACACTGCCCTACCCCGTGCTCTGACCTCTTTCTCCCCTCTCTCTCCAGATGAAATCTCGCTTCTTGTGACGGCCGGCCGCCCAACAACCTGCCCGCTTGACCCTATCCCCTCCTCTCTCTCCAGACCATTTCCGGAGACCTTCTCCCTTACCTCACCTCGCTCATCAACTCATCCCTGACCGCTGGCTACGTCCCTTCCGTCTTCAAGAGAGCGAGAGTTGCACCCCTTCTGAAAAAACCTACACTCGATCCCTCCAATGTCAACAACTACAGACCAGTATCCCTTCTTTCTTTTCTCTCCAAAACTCTTGAACGTGCCGTCCTTGGCCAGCTCTCCCGTTATCTCTCTCAGAATGACCTTCTTGATCCAAATCAGTCAGGTTTGAAGACTAGTCATTCAACTGAGACTGCTCTTCTCTGTATCACGGAGGCGCTCCGCACTGCTAAAGCTAACTCTCTCTCCTCTGCTCTCATCCTTCTAGACCTATCGGCTGCCTTCGATACTGTGAACCATCAGATCCTCCTCTCCACCCTCTCCGAGTTGGGCATCTCCGGTGCGGCCCACGCTTGGATTGCGTCCTACCTGACAGGTCGCTCCTACCAGGTGGCGTGGCGAGAATCTGTCTCCTCGCCACGCGCTCTCACGACTGGTGTCCCCCAGGGCTCTGTTCTAGGCCCTCTCCTATTCTCGCTATACACCAAGTCACTTGGCTCTGTCATAACCTCACATGGTCTCTCCTATCATTGCTATGCAGACGACACACAATTAATCTTCTCCTTTCCCCCTTCTGATGACCAGGTGGCGAATCGCATCTCTGCATGTCTGGCAGACATATCAGTGTGGATGACGGATCACCACCTCAAGCTGAACCTCGGCAAGACGGAACTGCTCTTCCTCCCGGGGAAGGACTGCCCGTTCCATGATCTCGCCATCACGGTTGACAACTCCATTGTGTCCTCCTCCCAGAGCGCTAAGAACCTTGGCGTGATCCTGGACAACACCCTGTCGTTCTCAACTAACATCAAGGCGGTGGCCCGTTCCTGTAGGTTCATGCTCTACAACATCCGCAGAGTACGACCCTGCCTCACACAGGAAGCGGCGCAGGTCCTAATCCAGGCACTTGTCATCTCCCGTCTGGATTACTGCAACTCGCTGTTGGCTGGGCTCCCTGCCTGTGCCATTAAACCCCTACAACTCATCCAGAACGCCGCAGCCCGTCTGGTGTTCAACCTTCCCAAGTTCTCTCACGTCACCCGCTCCTCCGCTCTCTCCACTGGCTTCCAGTTGAAGCTCGCATCCGCTACAAGACCATGGTGCTTGCCTACGGAGCTGTGAGGGGAACGGCACCGCAGTACCTCCAGGCTCTGATCAGGCCCCACACCCAAACAAGGGCACTGCGTTCATCCACCTCTGGCCTGCTCGCCTCCCTACCACTGAGGAAGTACAGTTCCCGCTCAGCCCAGTCAAAACTGTTCGCTGCTCTGGCCCCCCAATGGTGGAACAAACTCCCTCACGACGCCAGGACAGCGGAGTCAATCACCACCTTCCGGAGATACCTGAAACCCCACCTCTTTAAGGAATACCTAGGATAGGATAAAGTAATCCTTCTCACCCCCCTTAAATGATTTAGATGCACTATTGTAAAGTGGCTGTTCCACTGGATGTCATAAGGTGATTTTTGTAGATAAGCAAATGACTTAAATGTAAATGTAAATGTTGACAAGAGACAAGAAGACGAGTTATCTGAAGAGGCTTCCACTGGGAGAATGAAGAATATGGCCAGGTGCAACATGCTGCCAATGCAAATGGGAATGTTGTGAGGAGAACCTTGATTGAGAACCATTTTGCAGCCTAAGGTGTGTATAATGTAACATTGGTAACATGTAAAAAGCAATATTATATTTTGATCGACACGTACAATCTGTATTCAAATGTATTATTAAGACTTTGTTATTCTCAATACCATACAGGAACTGGAAGCACCAGAACACAAGAGTGGGAACAAGACTGGAGGACACCAAATTGCTTGGGAAAGCATTGTTTTAATAAATAATTGCTTGAATAAATAAACAGATCAGCATTCTTTACACAGTGGGCATTTGATTCCCTGAAGGAGTTTGTTTCTGAATTTGCAGTAGCTCTTTTTGTAAATTCATGCCCTCAATCTGCAGTAGATTTTCCTCCCTCTCCTTCTCCAAAACATCAATATGAGCTTGGTTCATTTCAGTTCTGGGGTGTGTGATTGGCCTGTCTGTTGTTTTTGCTGCTGGCGCAAGATCCAGGCACTGCTGTTTCTCCATGTCACAGGATGTCAGCTCAACTAAAGGAAAGAAAATAAAGAAAATTAACTCATTATTAGTAGGCTATTTACGTGCCCATTTTGTACATGCTGTAGCGGGCCTGATAACGGTAACATTGTAGTGAAGTAGCATTAACGTTAGTTTTAATGTGCGTTATAGCCATTGATATTTACTAGTTATTTGTTCTCACTAAATATTGGTGGGTGGGGTTGTCCATCGTCATCATAGGGGTTAAGGAGCGAGGAAAACTGATGGGGAATCATTTCGCATTACTTCTGGGAGAGAGGATAATTTCCTTTGGATGGAGTCCCCCCCCTCCGGTCTGAAATAGCCCCCGCTTCTCCTCTGCTGCATTCTTTTCGGATTTTGCTTGTACGTTTTTCCAGCGCACCTTCACCTTCTGATTTGGGTCCCTCTCGTCTTTATTCCATGTCGATCCATTAAATCTGTTGCAAAAAATGGCCCGGGTGTCTTCCTTCTTTTTGACAGTCGTGTTGTCTGTCTTTTATCCTCCAGTCCGTTACTAAATTCCTCCATCAGCTTGGACAAGAGTTGTTTTTCATAAGCGGAGAAATATGAACTTATTTGACCTGCCATGATCAGGTGGCTAGCTGACAAATAATAAATGCCTAATTAAGTAATAACAATAATACATTATATTTTATGCCAGCTAGCTTTGTTTATAAACTAGCTAGCTACAGTAGCTAACGTTAACTAACGAATTAGATATCTGTCTCGTACTGGTAAATAAAGGATTTGATTTAAAATCAGCCAACCCACGAGAACCTTTCATGATGGAGTTGCAGTAGTTCTAATGTTACATTGTTATTATTTGATCAAGGAACAGCAACTTGGCCTCATTTGTCAAGTAGGCTAGCTACTTTCAACCCACAAAATACCTCATATATTGGTGTAGAGTTGAAGTGGTTATTCCATCAAACTTCAAATTATTAGAATAGTACACAACGCAGAACAGAACAACCAGGTTGAGGGTCAGTGGCCTAAGCCCGCCAGGTTTATATTATAAATTCAGACAGAAGGGGGGAGTCATCCCTATGATTGCCAGGAACTTTACTTTTGGTGTCTATTTTTAATTGTTGCGCTACTGGTGCTGCCAGTTGATGTTAGGTAGGCAGCTACAGTAGCTGAAGGATGTTAACATCTTCGGGTTTTGTTTCATTAAATATATTTTATTTCATCTGGGTGCTTGTGTCACCTACTAACACCCTGGTACTACCCGTAGCTCCCATTCTCCTCAGTCCGAGAAAACACTGAGAGAAAGGTAGAGGTTATTAGAGATAGAGAGAGGCAGAGGCAGATAGAGAGAGAGACTCAGATAGGTTGTGTTAGGTTATTAGAGATAGAGAGAGGCAGAGGCAGATAGAGAGAGAGACTCAGATAGGTTGTGTTAGGTTATTAGAGATAAGGCAGAGAGAGCAGAGAGCAGATAGGTTATTAGAGATAGAGAGAGGCAGAGGCAGATAGAGAGAGGACAGTTAGAGAGAGAGGTCACGATCAGATGAGATGAGCTCCTGCATTTTTCAGCATTTTCTTTAAAAAAGATAGATTAGTAGTTAGATAAACTTGGATATTTTGTCAGGAACACATACTGGATTCTACCCTCTACAACATAACCCCCACTTCAAATCAAAACTTAAAACCTACAACCTGATTTTGGACGGACTTACGGAATCACCTGGAAGGTTCATAACTACCAAGATTTATTTCTCTATACAGCAAATTCTCTGGAAAACAACAGAAACCTGAAAACCCCATCCAACCTGGAACTGAGTGAGTAATGCTTAGTCTGAAACTATATTTTAAAAGCCAAAAGCCAAGAACAAAAATACACAACATTACTTTATAAGGACTGAATTCTAACATAATTTTGCCAAGCTTGATACAGCTTCAACTAGCACTGACGTGTCAAGTGAGAGGTGTCAAAGCCCATTAGCCCAACAATGGAAGGAGAGTCACACAGTCTATCCCAACCAAATGGAGAGGCCTTAGAGGCTCCCTCCCGCTGTTCAGAGGTAATTAAAATACAGTACCCTTTGCATGTAAAGAATGATAAGTCAAGAAAAGATTACAAAATGAAGCTCCTTATGGAAAATCAAGAGACACTTTTTGCTGACTATTACAAAAATGGGAACATCAGCAACCTTATCTTCCACACAAACCATCCTGGCATGGCACAGTGCTATATTAGCACACTACCCCTTTGTTAAGAGAGGGGGTTAACGAGGGGTGGAAACTCAGAATACTTGATAACGAGGACTCTGAGTCAAGTAATATAAATATCTATAAGTCCGGAACAGTAATGGTACAGAGTAACCCCAAACAGTTTCAGCTGGACTTTCACCTAATCAAAGAATTAGCCCAGCAGGAGAAGCTCTCCCTTGATAAAGATACCCCCACACCGAGCGGGTCAGACCAGACCTCTTCACTATGTAACCCCACAGACGAGCAACCCCCAGCACAGATTACCACTCCCTCATTGAAATGAAGGACAAATTCACCCAGCTGGAGATAAGGCAGGTGTAGCTGGAACAGCAGGTGATTACACTTCAGTCAGCACAGACCCAGACAACAGCCCAGCACAACAACAGCCCCTTAACCAGTCCAGGAGAGCTGGAGGTGGACAGAGACATATCTGCACTTTGGACAGTGGTGAGACAAATACAACAGGAGAAAGAGGAGCAGAACAGAGCACTAGAGGAGAATATCAGACTGCTGGTGGAGGAGAGGTTGAGGGGGATGGAGGAGAGGGTAAGGGGGATGGAGGAGAGGTTGAGGGGGACGGCGTGTGACAGAGAACAACCCACTAGAGAGGTTGCCACCCCCACAGAGAAGCCAGCAGAACAGCCCACCCAACAGCACCCAACAAACAGTCTCGACACCACAGCAGAACAGTCCACACCAGACCCTGACCATAGAGTCGACATCAAACAGCAGAACAGACAAATGAAGAAAAAAAACCCCAAGCCCAGCGGCTCTCACCCCCAGCGCGCCCTAGACCTTCTGTCTGAGGCCAAACTAGGCTCACCCAGCCACATAATAATACACACAGGCACAAACGACCTGAGGGCACAGCAGGAAAGAGTGGCCACAGCACTGAAGGGAGTGATTGAAAAGGCTTCTTCTACTTTCCCCAACGCACAAGTGGTTATCTCCACCCTGCTACCACGAAAAGACTTCCACCCTGCCACAATACAGCGGGTAAACGCAAGTATTTCCCGTGACCGTGCCTCAAAACCAAACGTTTTCCTGGCCCACCACTCCACCCTGGACTTGAACAGCCTCTATGACCAGGTCCACCTCTACAAGGCAGCAGTGCCCATCTTTACCCGAACTCTAAAGGACATCGCTCTCAAACGTATCCCCAACACTTCACACAGGAGCAACAGATCAATAGACACCCCACCCAGACCTGCAGGACCCCCCCTGGACCTACACATAGAGGACCCACGCCAAGAGGAATTACATCCAGACCACCGCACACCCAGACACATCCACACCCCGACCCCAACCAATCAACACCCCCCCACGTCAACCATGCCCACACCCCATTTAGGCCCCCTCAGATCAGACCTATGCCACTCCTGCCCACCCCATGCACCCCACCCCCGCAAAGAGGGCCTCAACATGGAAGCCACACATACGCCCAGGTAGTGAGCGGGCAAACAGGCCCAACCCCCACTCTTACACTAGCCCAAGCCAATGGCATGTACCAGATGCACAGCAGGCTCTGCTCACACTTACTGGCCTGAGGCCAAACCACGACCAACAACATTGGACACTTTATGGAACAAAAAGCCTTTACTATTTCATCCTGGAATATCCAAGGCCTGAGGTCATCTGCCTTTGGCCTGAAGAGCAGAAACCCGGACTTCACCAAAGAAATCGGTAATACAGACATTGTCATCCTGCAAGAAACCTGGTATAGAGGAGACAGACCCACTGGTTGCCCTCTAGGTTACAGAGAGCTGGTAGTCCCATCCACCAAACTACCAGGTGTGAAACAGGGAAGGGACTCAGGGGGTATGCTAATTTGGTATAGAGCAGACCTAACTCACTCCATTAAATTAATCAAAACAGGAACATTCTACATTTGGCTAGAAATTCAAAAGGAAATTATCCTAACAGAGAAAAATGTCCTCCTGTGTGCTACCTATATCCCCCCCACTAGAATCCCCATATTTTAATGAAGACAGCTTCTCCATCCTGGAGGGGGAAATCAATCATTTCCAGGCCCAGGGACATGTACTAGTCTGTGGCGAACTAAATGCCAGAACCGGACAAGAACCTGACACCCTCAGCACACAAGGGGACAAACACCTGCCTGGAGGTGACAGCATTCCCTCCCCCATATGCCCCCCTAGGCACAACTATGACAACATAACCAACAAAAACGGGTCACAACTCCTGCAGCTCTGTCGCACGCTGGGTATGTACATAGTCAATTGTAGGCTTTGAGGGGACTCCTATGGTAGGAACACCTATAGCTCATCTCTTGGCAGTAGTACTGTAGACTACTTTATCACTGACCTCAACCCAGAGTCTCTCAGAGCGTTCACAGTCAGCCCACTGACAACCCTATCAGACCACAGCAAAATCACAGTCTACCTAAACAGAGCAATACTCAATCATGAGGCAACAAAGCCAAAGGAACTGAGTAACATTAAGAAATGCTATAGATGGAAGGAATGCAGTTTGGAAACCTACCAAAAAACAATTAGGCAACAACAAATTCAATCCCTTTTAGACAATTTCCTGGGTAAAACGTCCCACTGTAATAGTGAAGGTGTAAACTTGGCAGTAGAAAATCTTAACAGTATATTTGACCTCTCAGCTTCCCTATCAAATCTAAAAATCTCAAATAGAAAACCAAAGAAAATTAACAACAATGACAAATGGTTTGATGAAGAATGCAAAAATCTAAGAAAGAAATTGAGAAACCTGTCCAACCAAAAACATAGAGACCCGGAAAACCTGAGTCTACGCCTTCAATATGGTGAATCACTAAAACAATACAGAAATACACTACGGAAAAGAAGGAACAGCATGTCAGAAATTAGCTCAATGTAATTGAAGAATCCATAGACTCTAACCACTTCTGGGAAAATTGGAAAACACTAAACAAACAACAACACGAAGAATTATCTATCCAAAATGGAGATGTATGGGTAAACCACTTCTCCAATCTTTTTGGATCTATAACAAAGAATAAAGAGCAAAAACATATACATGATCAAATACAGATCTTAGAATCAACTATTAAAGACTACCAGAACCCACTGGATTCTCCAATTACATTGAATGAGTTACAGGACAAAATAAAAACCCTCCAACCCAAAAAGGCCTGTGGTGTTGATGTTATTCTCAATGAAATGATCAAATATACAGACAACAAATTCCAATTGGCTATACTAAAACTCTTTAACATCATCCTTAGCTCTGGCATCTTCCCCAATATTTGGAACCAAGGACTGATCACCCCAATCCACAAAAATGGAGACAAATTTGACCCCAATAACTACCGTGGAATATGTGTCAACAGTAACCTTGGGAAAATCCTCTGCATTATCATTAACAGCAGACTCGTACACTTCCTCAATGAAAACAATGTACTGAGCAAATGTCAAATTGGCTTTTTACCAAATTACCGTACAAAAGACCATGTATTCACCCTGCACACCCTAATTGACAACCAAACAAACCAAAACAAAGGCAAAGTCTTCTCATGCTTTGTTGATTTCAAAAAGCCTTCGACTCAATTTGGCATGAGGGTCTGCTATACAAACTGATGGAAAGTGGTGTTGGGGGTAAAACATATGACATCATAAAATCCATGTACACAAACAACAAGTGTGCGATTAAAATTGGCAAAAAACACACAAATTTCTTCACACAGGGTCGTGGGGTTAAACAGGGATGCAGCTTAAGCCCCACCCTCTTCAACATATATATCAACGAACTGGCACGGGCACTAGAAAAGTCTGCAGCACCCGGCCTCACCCTACTAGAATCTGAAGTCAAATGTCTGCTGTTTGCTGATGATCTGGTGCTTCTGTCACCAATCAAGGAGGGCCTACAGCAGCACCTAGATCTTATGCACAGATTCTGTCAGACCTGGGCCCTGACAGTAAATCTCAGTAAGACCAAAATAATGGTGTTCCAAAAAAGGTCCAGTCACCAGGACCACAAATACAAATTCCATCTAGACACTGTTGCCCTAGAGCACACAAAAATCTATACATACCTTGGCCTAAACATCAGCGCCACAGGTAACTTCCACAAAGCTGTGAACGATCTGAGAGACAAGGCAAGAAGGGCATTCTATGCCATCAAAAGGAACATAAATTTCAACATACCAATTAGGATTTGGCTAAAAATACTTGAATCAGTCATAGAGCCCATTGCCCTTTATGGTTGTGAGGTCTGGGGTCCGCTCACCAACCAAGACTTCACAAAATGGGACAAACACCAAATTGAGACTCTGCACGCAGAATTCTGCAAAAATATCCTCCGTGTACAAATAATGCATGCAGAGCAGAATTAGGCCGATACCCACTAATTATCAAAATCCAGAAAAGAGCTGTTAAATTCTATAACCACCTAAAAGGAAGCGATTCCCAAACCTTCCACAACAAAGCCATCACCTACAGAGAGATGAACCTGGAGAAGAATCCACTAAGCAAGCTGGTCCTGGGGCTCTGTTCACAAACACACCCTACAAAGCCCCATGACAGCAGCACAATTAGACCCAACCAAATCATGAGAAAACAAAAAGATAATTACTTGACACATTGGAAAGAATTAACAAAAAAACAGAGCAAACTAGAATGCTATTTGGCCCTACACAGAGAGTACACAGCGGCAGAATACCTGACCACTGTGACTGACCCAAAATTAAGGAAAGCTTTGACTATGTACAGACTCAGCGAGCATAGCCTTGCTATTGAGAAAGGCCGCCGTAGGCAGACATGGCTCTCAAGAGAAGACAGGCTATGTGCTCACTGCCCACAAAATGAGGTGGAAACTGAGCTGCACTTCCTAACCTCCTGCCCAATGTATGACCATATTAGAGAGACATATTTCCCTCAGATTACACAGATCCACAAAGAATTCCAAAACCAAATCCAATTTTGAAAAGCTCCCATATCTACTGGGTGAAATTTCACAGTGTGCCACCAGAGCAGCATGATTTGTGACCTGTTGCCACGAGAAAAGGGCAACCAGTGAAGAACACGCACCATTGTAAATACAACCCATATCTATGCTTATTTATTTTATCTTGTGTCCTTTACCATTTGTACATTGCAAAAACACTGTATATATATATATAATATGACATTTGTAATGTCTTTATTGTTTTGAAACTTCTGTATGTGCGATGTCTACTGTTAATTTTTATTGTTTATTTCACTTTATATATTATCTACCTTACTTGCTTTGGCAATGTTAACACATGTTACCCATGCTAATAAAGCCCTTGAATTGAATTGAATTGAATTGAAAGGTATGTGTTGCAGATTACTCCTTTGTAAAGTCCATAACGTGAAATAAATTAAACATCTCAAGGTTAATGCTGTAAATATTGTTATAAGGAGTGTTAGACTATTGAAGCATGTAACCTTCAGAGTTTTATTGTTGTTATTAATATAGTTTACAGAGTGCTAAAAGTGCTGCTGTTGCTAGCTAGCATGCCTTTCTGTGATGTAGACGGTTAGCTGAGCTGCCGACCGGTGCTGGCATTGCATTATGGGAGATGTAGTTTGGTCCTCTACGGTCTGAATGGAATAGAGGCGATTTCACGTTGTAACTTGTTTATGTTGCAGTGTTTTTGTACATGAGTTGTTGTATTTTGGTACTGTCAACTGTGAGGTTCTGTGTTATACACTATAGCCCTAACCATATCATATGTGATGGAATATTATTTGCTGTTGGCTTGTGTGGGTATATGTGTTATGCAACATAGCTGACTTGAGACATTGTTAACAGTTTCAGGGCCATGGGCCTTTCTCGTGATGGAAAAATACAGAATAACATGAAGACAGGAACTGTGCAATGAGTTGTGAGGGCACATTCAGAACGTAGTGTTGTGGGAACAAAAGGTATTTTGTTAGATAACAGGAGCCAGGTGTGAGATAACTGTATTGAGTGTGTGAGAGATAGATAGATATTCTACACAACTACAACGACTGACCGCTGAAGCGCCTAGGAGGCTGAGACTAGCCTGTGCGCCAACAATCAACGATAGGCTGAGTGAGTTTAAACCACGCCCAGTCTCTACTCTGACAGGCCGGCTCGGAAGCAGGAACTACTTATGTCATCAGAGTATATTATAATATCTTTGTCAGGAACAAGTCAGTTCTCTGTTCTACCCTGCGTGGTGTTACAGTGAACCCGTATATACAAAAATTGCAATGGCCATTTATTGCTTGAATTTAATTAAAGATAATTAACAACAGATTCTGACTTTTTTTCTTCCTGATACCGGATTCTAAAGACGCAGCTTCTTACACAACACTGAAAGCACCTAGCAATGTATTGGGGATGTGAGACAGAGTATGTGTTTTACCTTTCTTCATGCTCCTGTGTAGAACAACTTGTCAGATGGTGCATTGGAGACTGATGTGTTCCTGTCCTGTCTTTTCACAATACTATTGCAGGTATGGTTCTATTGTCTAAGAATTAAGATTATACATTCTTTGTATTAAGGACTGGTTATTATTTTATAGTATACATTATGGCTTTATGTATGAGTGTGATTGTGTGGGTCTGAGAAAACCCTGAGAGAGAAAGAACGACTTGTCAGATGGTGCATTGGAGACTGATGTGTTTCTGTCCGGTCTTTTCACAATACTATTGCAGATCAACATAAAAGCCTAAAAGACAGCCGTGGTGTCGCTCTTCATTTCTTGGTTCTCCTGTAGTACATAAGAAACCCGCTACATTGGTGTCACTAATCATGTCACTAATCATAGTTTAAAACCATTAATCATAGATTTACTGATCCAGATTTAAAATGAAGTGGCGCAACATGTCTGATTAGTTATAAACCTAGATTTATAAAACCTATAAAAATTAGCTCTAATCCTAGATTAATTTAAACCATGTTGGTGCAACCCACCCATGGTGCATTTTATCAGTTAAACCACCTCAAGTGGCAGTTTAGAATTAATCTCCAATCTTTGTTTATACACTGCTCAAAAAAATAAAGGGAACACTTTAACAACACAATGTAACTCCAAGTCAATCACACTTCTGTGAAATCAAACTGTCCACTTAGGAAGCAACACTGATTGACAATAAATTTCACATGCTGTTGTGCAAATGGAATAGACAACAGGTGGAAATTATAGGCGATTAGCAAGACACCCCCAATGAAGGAGTGGTTCTGCAGGTGGTGACCACAGACCACTTCTCAGTTCCTATGCTTCCTGGCTGATGTTTTGGTCACTTTTGAATGCTGTCGGTGCTTTCACTCTAGTGGTAGCATGAGACGGAGTCTACAACCCACGCAAGTGGCTCAGGTAGTGCAGCTTATCCAGGATGGCACATCAATGCGAGCTGTGGCAAGAAGGTTTGCTGTGTCTGTCAGCGTAGTGTCCAGAGCATGGAGGTGCTACCAGGAGACAGGTCAGTAAATCAGGAGACGTGGAGGAGGCCGTAGGAGGGCAACAACCCAGCAGCAGGACCGCTACCTCCGCCTTTGTGCAAGGAGGAGCAGGAAGGAGCACTACCAGAGCCCTGCAAAATGACCTCCAGCAGGCCACAAATGTGCATGTGTCTGCTCAAACGGTCAGAAACAGACTCCATGAGGGTGGTATGAGGGCCCGACGTCCACAGGTGGGGGTTGTGCTTACAGCCCAACACCGTGCAGGACGTTTGGCATTTGCCAGAGAACACCAAGATTGGCAAATTCACCACTGGCGCCCTGTGCTCTACACAGATGAAAGCAGGTTCACACTGAGCACATGTGACAGAGTCTGGAAACGCTGTGGAGAACGTTCTGCTGCCTGCAACATCCTCCAGCATGACCGGTTTGGCGGTGGGTCAGTCATGGTGTGGGGTGGCATTTCTTTGGGGGGCCGCACAGCCCCCCATGTGCTCGCCAGAGGTAGCCTGACTGCCATTAGGTACCGAGATGAGATCCTCAGACCCCTTGTGAGACCATATGCTGGTGCGGTTGGCCCTGGGTTCCTCCTAATGCAAGACAATGCTAGACCTCATGTGGCTGGAGTGTGTCAGCAGTTCCTGCAAGAGGATGGCATTGATGCTATGGACTGGCCCGCCCGTTCCCCAGACCTGAATCCAATTGAGCACATCTGGGACATCATGTCTCGCTCCATCCACCATCGCCACGTTGCACCACAGACTGTCCAGCAGTTGGCGGATGCTTTAGTCCAGGTCTGGGAGGAGATCCCTCAGGAGATCATCCGCCACCTCATCAGGAGCATGCCCAGGCATTGCAGGGAGGTCATACAGGCACGTGGAGGCCACAAACACTACTGAGCCTCATTTTGACTTGTTTTAAGGACATTACATCAAAGTTGGATCAGCCTGTAGTGTGGTTTTCCACTTTAATTTTGTGTGACTCCAAATCCAGACCTCCATGGGTTGATAAATTTAATTTCCATTGATAATTTTTGTGTGATTTTGTTGTCAGCACATTCAACTATGTAAAGAAAAAAGTATTTAATATGAATATTTCATTCATTCAGATCTAGGATGTGTTATTTTAGTGTTCGCTTTATTTTGTGTATAATTTTTAATTAATTGAGCAACAGGCTTACAATTGATTTAGGTTTAAAGTTAAAATTTAGATTAGAGGAAGGATTTAATTTAACTAGGATTAATTTAAAACTGGTTTTAAAATTTGGTGCAACAAGATGAACTGCCACTGTGGGAGTAGGAGCTGTAGAAAACTATGATGATGTATACAAGCTTTTAGAGATGACCCACTGGGCACACACTGGTTGAATCAACTTGCTTTCATGCAATTTCAATGATATTACGTTGAATTGACATCTGTGCCCAGTGGGGATCATGTCAATCTCATGGAATGTCCCTCCTCCTTGCATCCATAGCACTGTCTATGAATTTGAGTGTGTGTAGTTACCAGGCCCCATCCCTCATCTTACCTGACAAAGTGGCAGGATGAGGCTGTTGAAAACATAGATTGTGCCTTTAAAAATGTATGGATCCTAATTTTGCCTCATTCAGAAATGGCATCCATGGCATTAATATGTTAATCCAGAGAAATGTGAAAGGTGTATTTGATGACATTATGTGCTTACATTTCCTTAAATGAAATGTTCTCAATGTGACAGATGACTAAAGGATCAACATAATCCTTGATGGTGGAAATGATATTGTATTCCAAATAATAGGTGAGTTATTATGACAAATCAGTATTTGAAATCTCCTGTATTTTTCCATGCCAGGCAAGAGACCAATTCAGACATAGAGCTCTCTCATCCCCACAATGATTCTATCAATAGGAAAACAGGTTGAAAAAGCTTGGAAAAGAAAACAAATAACAAAACACTTGGGAATAATATGTTGTGTGTACTCTATCCCTAGCGCAGATATCCCGAGAATGCAGATCAATAGCCATGACAAATCGATGCACATGATGATGGGCCGAATAATAAAATAGAATAGGTTGTTATCAATAAACGTCACAGCAAGGTTCAATTTGCCTTCTTGGGGGCAAGGAGACCCCCAGCTCCGCTAAAACCATTGACAACTGCATGCAGTTTTCAAGAGATTTCCAACGAAATATTAACAATTATTGTCACCTCCATCAGTGGCTGTCAACTCCATCCATGATTGCTAACCTATTTTGTCAATATTATGAAAAATATATTAGTCCATGTTCTGCAATAATTGTGTAAACTATTGAAGTATTTGCTGTGCTAGACCTAAGAGAGAATGTGTACTTTATAAATGTTTTTTTATGTTCTGAATCTAGAAAAACATGCCAAAATGCTAACGAAATGAGCCCTGGAGAATTATAGTCCTAGTAGTAGAAAACAAAGCAATTTTGGGGGGAGATTTGTATTAATGTTAGCTATTTGAATAATCTAATGTTAGAATTAATTAAACAATCAAGGTCTTTAAAAACGTGTTGGACAATAAAGTATGATCTTAATTTCAGCCAGTTTGCTACAGCAGGAAAATGATCCTACAGTAACAGGAAATGTGAATTATTATGTGGATAATAATTAATGGATTTTTTTGGTTGGGGTTAATACATTTTTCGTTAGGGCAAATCAAGTCTGAAATTTGAAATGGAAATTACAAACTTTAGAAGCCTTTTTAAACCTTGAATAAACTACACGTTTGCATTTCCTGCAGTGCAGGAAAATTCTCAGCAACCAAAGACTGATAAAATGTAGATCATACATCTGTAAAAATGAAATGCCTTTATGTTGTCTGATGGAGAAAGATATAAATGCATTTTATGGAGAGAAAAGAATGAAAACATTTGGATGTTATTATTTTACATGGTGTCATAGAAGATACACTGCATGACCAAAGTTGGAAGCACAGAATCGTCCATGAAAAACAACCCCAGACCATTATTCCTCCTCCACCAAACTTCAGAGTTGGCACTATGGATTGGGGCAGGTAGAGTTATCCTGGCATCCACCAAACCCAGATTCATCCATTGGACTGCCAGATGGTGAAGCGTGATTCATCATCCCAGGGAACGCGTTTCCCCTGCTCCAGAATCCAATGGCGGCTAGATTTACACCACTCCAGCCGACGCTTGGTATTGCGTATGGTGATCTTAGGCTTGTGTGTGGCTGCTCAGCCATGGAAACCCATTTCACAAATCTCCAAAAGAACAGTTATTGTGCTGATATTGCTTCCAGAGGCAGTTTGGAACTTGGCAGTGAGGGTTGCAACAGAGGACAGGCGATTTTTACGCATTACCCACTTCAGCTCTCGGCGGTCCCGTTCTGTGAGTGGCTGAAATAGACAAACCAACTCATTTGAAGGGGTGTCCACATACTTTTGTATATATAGTGTACTTTGATCTATAAACATAAATATTTAAGATTGTGTTAATATAGCCTAACATTGGCTGTGAGGGAAAACATCTAATGGGATTTAATGTAAATCGTTCCATACGGCTACAGTATGTTCTTTTTACACATGGCGCAGTGTAGCCTAACTGTACGCACCACAACCATTTATGCCTATGAGCAGCAATAACTAGAAACATAACATTTGCAGATGGATAAAATAACTTTAAACAACTGAAACATTTTGAAACTATACTCCTCAGACATTAAGACCTGGCAGTGTAGGGAGATTTAAATTATGTAACATGTAGCCTTGAAATTTGATCAAGTTCTGGACTTAGCCCAGCAAATAACCCTCAGAACGGAGCTTTGGGTCATAAATAGAATTCAAGTCGGTGAAGGTGTCTGACAACAGCAAAGTTGTAGCCAGAAATATTTTAGTTCTTCATTGGGGCTCAGTGGACTTTTAAATGTCTTGGGTTTGGACTGATGTCTTCTCTCACCCGTTATGGGCAGTATTGACTGTGATTTTGGGACTCCTCTTTCGGTCACAGCAGAGAGGGTCCTGGGACACCCGAGCCTGTCTTGTGCAACTGAAGGGCAAGACCGCCATAGTTACTGGAGCTAACACAGGTAACGGTTTTGCATGGGCTAAATTATTGCTTGACTTTTTTCGCTTGGAATGGTTTATCCAATTAGATTCAATAAGAATATCCCTCCAGCAGTTGCATGCTGCACAGACAAGCATGTTAACCAACTGGAAATACAATATATATATATAAGTCAGAATTGGCAATTTACTCTTGACAATTTTTAATTCTCAAAATGAAACAGTGTTTCCACACAGCAGTCAAAGGGAAATCTTTTTTAATTTATACATACTGTAATACCAACAAAACAAATCCAATGATGACTTCCAGTAAGCATTCCCTTTAAGTGTCAAATTAAGTAATGCAACCTTTCCATTCCAATCCCGGTGCATTTCTCTCGCTTGAACCTCTCGCCATCAAAGTGTCTCAAATAGACTTCAGAATGTAGTTAATGATGTACTTTTGGAATCCCTCGTTAAAGAAAACAAATTCCAGAGAGAGAGTGTGTGTAAATGGAGGGTTCTCTCTCTATCTGAGAAATCCTCATCCGCTTGACTTTTCTCTGGGAAAACTAAAGTTATTTCATGTAAAAGGGTTCCTACTCATGCTAATTACATAAACAATTGGACCAATATGACTTCCAGCAGTGCATGTCAGTTAGCCAGAGCTAAGACTTCACACTCTCATGTGAAGGAAACTCCTGTTTCTACAGCTTTAGCTTATAGCCTGATCAATGCTAAACCTCAAACAAATACACCTTGACCCTGTGGAACTTGGGGACACACTCTTTTCACTCCACTTCGATACAGCTATGACCGGAGGTAGCAGGTTTGGAGAGAGAGCATTTTTGCTAACCCTAACCCTTTAACTAGTAACCAAAAGATTGGAAGTTCAAATCCCCAAGCTGACAAGGTACAAATCTGTCATTCTGCCCCTGAACAGGCAGTTAACCCACTGTTCCTAGTCCATCATTGAAAATAAGAATTTGTTCTTAACTGACTTGCCTAGTAAAATAAAAAAAAACTGCTATGAATAAGTAACTTCTGGTCATAGCGCAATCAAAGTGGCATAAAAGGAGTATTTCTCGTGGATATTCAGTCTTTTGAACTGGATATAGGGGTTACCAGAGCTGCTTGTACAGCTCTGACCATTCTTCTGGACTGTCATGTCCATGAACTGTGCACACTCACACAAATTACAGGCAGACAGACAGACACACACACAGACAGACAGACTCACACATACTGTACAAGCAGCTCTGTTAGATTGTGCTGCAAGCAACTGCTCTTATCTATTAACCCCTATAGACAGACAAACAGACAGACAGACAGAGTGACAGGCAGACAGACAGACAGACAGACAGACAGACAGACAGACAGACAGACTCACACATACTGTACTAGCAGCTCTGTTAGATTGTGCTGCAAGCAACTGCTCTTATCTTGTAACCCCTACAGACAGACAGACAGACATAGTGACAGACAGACAGACAGACACTTTACCTATCCCCTGTCTTTCTCTCTCAACCACTTTCACTCTCTCTTTCTCTTATTCTCCCTCGTGTTCTTTCTCTCTTTATATCTCTCTCATCCTCTCCTCTCTCCCACTCCCTTAGGCATAGGGAAGTTCATTGCCCTAGACTTTGCCCGGCGTGGGGCTCGTGTTATCATGGCGTGCCGGAGCGAGGCGCGCGGTAGTGCTGCCCTGCAGGAAATCCGGAAGAGGAGCGGGAACACCAACGTGCACCTGCGCCTGGTGGACACCTCGTCCCTGGCGTCTGTGAGGGCGTTTGTAGAGGGCGTCCTGCGAGAGGAGAAGGAGCTCCACATCCTGGTCAACAACGCTGGGGCTTCAGGTGGGTAGCTTCAGGTCAAGAATCCACACTGAATACCACTGTGTTCACTACTGTTTCACTTAAAACAATAGACAATAGTGAAACAGCTCCACATCCTGGTCAACAAACCGAGCACTTCAGCTGGGCACCACGTCAGCCTGGAATCCACACTGAATATCGCAATATCTTCACTATTCACCTGAAGCGGAACAATAATGAAACAGAGCGATATCCAGGTTGGATTCCAGGTTATGTGGATTCCAGGCTATGAGACAGTCAACCAGGGGTGGACATCAATAGCCATAATACTAGTGTGACCTGGGGCTTCTAGTCACCATCAGGCTGTGGTAGCTCTTAGAGCTAAAGCCCGGGCATGACGGGAGTTAATGTAAGTCTTCAGGGCCCAGTTTTTCAAACGTTATCTTGTCGGATTTCGGCAATTGGACAGGATTAAATGCATAGAAATGTCCCCATTCATTGACTTGAATGGGGACACCCGTTCTATTAATTCTAACTCTGTGCATTTAATCATATACAATAGATCCACATAGATAACTTTTGAAAAACTGGGCCCAGGTCTTAGGCAAGGTTACTTGTCACGCAAGCGTGGTTCAATGAACCAAAGCACGGGTCTGGTTTTGCATCTGTATCCAATGACAATGTCCACAAGAGAAACAGCATTGCTTGTTTGATAAAAACCTTACTAACATGCCATGCCACCCAATTACAATATTTGGCTAACAAATGACTATATTTTTCGGGGGAAATTTTGTTTTCTATTGTTTTTTCACAGCACCCCACAAACACAAAAACAAAACACATTCCCCAAGGTGATCAACATATGGTTTCCAAATTTTGTCAAACACTTCTGGTTCTTGTTTAATTTTATAATATACAAAATATAATGTACAAAAAATATACAATATACAAAATAATATACAAAATATACAAAACAGTATGTAACTAGATAGTTCAGCCCTCCAATTTGTTATTTAGGGTGGGTTCCAATTGATCGTCAATATTTAAATTTCCCAACAGATACAGTGCCTTGCAAAAATATTCACCCACTTGGCATTTTTCCTATTTTGTTTCATTACAACCTGTAATTTAAATTTATTTTTATTTGGATTTCATGTAATGGACATACACAAAATAGTCCAAATTGGTGAAGAGAAATTTAAAAGTGGTGCGTGCATGTGTATTCACCCCCTTTGTTATGAAGCCCCTAATTAAGATCTGGTGCAACCATTTACCTTCAGAAGTAAAATAATTAGTTCAATAAAGTCCACCTGTGTGCAATCTAAGTGTCACATGATCTGTCACATGATCTCATATGATCTGTCACATGATCTGTTCTGAAAGGTTTCAGAGTCTGCAACACCACTAAGCAAGTGGCACCACCTAGCAAGTGGCACCATAAAGACCAAGGAACTCTCCAAACAGGTCAGGGATAAAGTTGTGGAGAAGTACAGATCAGGGTTGGGTTATAAAAAAATATCAGAATCTTTGAACATCCCATGGAGCACCATTAAATCCATTATTAAAGAATTGAAAGACAATGGCACCTCAACAAACCTGCCAAGATAGGGCCGCCCACCAAACTCACGGACCAGGCAAGGAGGGCATTAATCAGAGAGGCAACAAAAGACCAAAGATAACCCTGAAGGAGCTGCAAAGCTCCACAGTAGAGATTGGAGTGTCTGTCCATAGGACCACTTTAAGCTGTACACTCCACAGAGCTGGGCTTTACAGAAGAGTGGCCAGAAAAAGCCATTGCTTAAGAAAAAAAAATAGTAAACATACTTGGTGTTCGCCAAAAGGCATGTGGGAGACTCCCCAAACATATGGAAGAAGGTACTCTGGTTAGATGAGACTAAAATGACTAGCTTTTTGGCCATCAAGGAAAATTCTATGTCTGGCGCAAACCAAACACCCCGAGAACACCATCTCCACAGTGAAGCATGGTGGTGGCAGAATCATGCTGTGGGGATGTTTTCATCGGCAGGGACTGGGAAACTGGTCAGAATTTAAGGAATAATGGATGGCGCTAAATACAGGGAAATTCTTGAGGCTGGGATGGAGGTTCACCTTCCAGCAGGACAATGACCCTAAAAACTACTGCTAAAGCAACACTCGAGTGGTTTAAAGGGAAACATTGGCCTAGTCAAAGCCCAGACAAAGCCCAACACTTATCTCCCTCACTAGCTTTAAGCACCAACTGTCAGAGCAGCTCACAGATTACCACACCTGTACATAGCCCACCTATAATTTAGCCCAAACAAAGTATTGAGATAAACTTTTGTTATTGACCAAATACTTATTTTCCACCATAATTTGCAAATAAATTCATAAAAAATCCTACAATGTGATTTTCTGGATTTTTTTTCTCATTTTGTCTGTCATAGTTAAAGTGTACCTCTGATGAAAATTACAGGCCTCTCTCATCTTTTTAAGTGGGAGAACTTGCACAATTGGTGGCTGACTCAATACTTTTGGTGTCAGTTTGTCACAGGACCACAGCATATGGTGCTTTTTGCATCTCCAACAGAGATGTGACATTTCTGGGTGCATTTACATGCATTCTGGCAGGAGTGTAGTAACTCATATGAATTATCTTAAAATGCAGTATTTAATGTCTTAGGTCATAGGAGCAGGTATTAACATTTTCACATATCTGTGACCAATGGTTCTCCTCAATTTCTTCCTTTAGATCTGTTTCACATTTTTTCCTTATAGGTTCTGAACCATCAGGTAGAGTTTCAATCAACCCTTGATTTAACTTGATTGAATGAGAGTATAGATCCATCATAATACACATGTTCAAAATTCATGGTGCCACTTTGGAACCAGGACTTAAATGTGTATAGGGTATAGCTTTATAGGGTAAATATAAAACAGTCAATTTTCATTCCAAATTAAGTTGGAGAACAGGCCATTTATTTAACTTAAAAAGTTGGATGGAATTGAAACTGGCAGGACCTGGTATAAATACATCAACCTTAGTAATATATACATTTTTATTATGTTAACCATACCTAACAGAAATAGGGAGATATCTCTATTATAGAGGAACATTCAATGTGCCTGTGGATGAGAGGGCACATGAGACATGGCTTCAGTTAGTCATGTTAGGAGAGAGTTGACAATGGTAGTGGTCATCACCTCTTAATCAGGAAACAGGAGGGGACTTAGCTGGAAATACAAATAGCAGATATATTCCATTACAGCTGTGTCATCGTAGGTTCAAACAACAAGTTTCTCCATGACGTTAAACACAGACTGCGCATCTCGCCCACTTGACACATCAAAGTAGCCCAAGAAATGTTCCTGAATTAAGCCCTGATCATCCCCATACCTGATGACAACTGAAAACTGCAGACTGGTGGCACTATAGGTCCCAGAGTGTGGGGGGGGGGTAATTTTTACCCCCTGTGGCTCAGAGTTTTTCCTTATCTGTTACCCTAAACAGGAAAACTCTGGACCCTATAAGGTATGTCAGTGATTAATCAGTTGTAAAAAGGTTTTATAAGGGCTGTGATGGAACCAGTTTTTTCTAATCAGGTCACATGAAACTGAATAAAACCTCCAGCAACCTTATACTTAGACTAGATTAGGAGGGGAATTCCTCTACCCAGAGGCAGAGAAAACAACTGATATACAATATAACCCATAGGACTGAGCTTGCTTTATGCATGTTTGCGTCATGTAGGCCTATTCAACTGTAGGCATTATAAAAAATGAACTGAAGTCTGTTATCACTATTATGTTGATTGATTAATTCCAGTTAATAACTAGTTACCCTGACCAGATGAACAGGGTGCATAGGTTGTATGCAGCTGCTATTATTAG
Source organism: Oncorhynchus masou masou (assembly GCF_036934945.1). Classification (NCBI taxonomy): domain Eukaryota; kingdom Metazoa; phylum Chordata; class Actinopteri; order Salmoniformes; family Salmonidae; genus Oncorhynchus; species Oncorhynchus masou. The sequence goes on along the minus strand of NC_088217.1, from coordinate 19,913,784 downwards.
TAGCCTACAGTTGATCAGACTGAAAAATGGTCTCGTTTTCATCCCATACAGCATGTCAGATCTCTAATGTTTAGGTGTAGCCTAGGCTGCTGTAACATTTATGTAATGAGTTTCTGCTTGTGTCTGTCTGGAGTGGTTGCATTAACATCTCTGCTAAATAAATACCGTAGGAAAGTGGAAAGCATACTTGAGCGAGAGCGAACAAATGCGCTGTGTCAACCTCTCTTTAATCTTACTTTTAATGGAAGCTATCAACATCCCAGAAAAGACAGTAGAAAGTTCCATATGTTCAGCTAGTAATGTACAATTATCACTGCAAGCTTCTTATAGTTGCACTCGTTAGCGAAAATGTTGCTCTTGTCTTGTCCTCTAATAGCCAATTGTTGCATACCCAAAAATGCTGTGGTGTTGATAAGCTGCTTGAGAACATCCCTGTTTCTTCTTTCTTTCTGGTTGTGTTGCGCAGTTTGAATATGCAGACCTTCGTCATGATAGATGCAGCTTTTCTCAGCAAAAAAAGAGAATAGGTTATCCCTCTCAGGGTCAATGGCAAGAGGAAAACAACATAAACAACATAAAAAGCACTTGCCATCACTGTGTTAATTAAGAATAAAATGAAGGCGATTATTTAGGCATTAGGCATCATTCTAATATATTAAAAAGAGAAATTAATTTAAATGAATGAAAACAGATGCAGGCCTATAACCACTGGAGTAGTCTACAGTTCCATCAAACTGCATGCAACCACATGTGGTGCATACTCCTTTTAAACCACCTGGGGACTGAGCGGGCGGATTACTGGAACAGGTTAGTATAGTGACTTCATTAACATGAATGCAACATCCGTTCTACTCTGGGCACCAGTAGAGCCAAAGCGAGTGCAATTTATTCACTTGATTTTTCAGTTTAACGGCTACATGTTCCATTTGGCCTTGCTACATTTCTTGTACATTCCCACCTTGTGATTCAGTGAATTAATTAATCTCCATATAATTTTCCAACAAAGAGCTGTAAATAATTATTGAAAGGTGCGTAATTGTGGGCTTCGCCGACATAGCGGGCTTGTTTGTCTCTCTCTTTTATAAACTCTGTAATTGCCCATGTTTCTTCAACATTCATTCAACCAATTAACATTGGGGAATTGACATAACAACACCAATTAACATTATCAATTGTACTAAAAGTATAATCGACACGTAATAATATAATGTTTCCCAGGAGAGAGAGACCAATGGAAATAAAAGTACTAAGTGCTTACAATTTCAGCGTCTTGGTCGGTTCGACATTTGATCTCTCCCAGTCTTTTTATCCATATGGGCCATTTAAATGATTTCCACCCACTCAGGCCTTTATAGCCTATTGGCTGGGAAGCATTAAAAAATAATTGTCCAGATCATAGCAATCATCATGTTGTCTTGTTCACTTGTCAGTTTGTTACTTAAACAAATTCCTATTCATTACCTATTCAGTATTTAGTATTATATTAGGATCCCCATTAGTTACTGCTAAAGTAGCAGCTACTCTTCCTGGGGTCCACACAAAACATGACATAATACAGACCATGAATAGACAAGTACATCCCAAGGACAGAACTACATACATTAAAAATAAGAATACATTTATGCCTTTATGCCTACTGAATGCAAGTGCAACACACAAATAAGGAGACTCAACAACAAGGAAGTACGCAGCAAGTAGGCTGACACTTCCCATGACGTGAATATAGCAACCTTGTTTGGCAAAATACTCCTGAAATGAATTAAGCTACCTTGTTTCTATAGTTACTGTCCATAATGCGTATCCTGGGGTAAAGTATTAAACCTATTACTATTGTGAATGTTTGTCCTTGACGCGGTGTCTATTTGGGCTACGGTTTGCAACATGCACATCATTTGTGGTGTGTGTCTCTGTATCTGTGTGTGTGTGTGTGTGTGTGTGTGTTATCATCTGTGTGTTTGTGTTATATTGTTATGTGTGTGTCTGTGTGTGTGTGTGTGTGTGTGGTGATGTGTGTGTGTGGTCTAGTGTGTGTGTGCCTTATCATCTAGGTTTGGTTATATTGTTATATTGTGTCTGTACACAGGCCTGCTTGGAGATATCACCTCCGATGGTCTAGAGGTGTCCTTCGCTACCAATCATGTGGGTCCTTTCCTCCTCACCAAACTGCTTCTGGGTAAGACAACACATATGTTCTGGGTAAGACACCACATATCTTCTGTGTAAGACAACACATATCTTCTGGGTAAGACAACACATATCTTCTGGGTAAGACAACACATATGTTTTGGGTAAGACACCACATACCTTTTGGGTGAGACACCACATATCTTCTGGGTAAGACACCACATATCTTCTGGGTAAGACACCACATATCTTCTGGGTAAGACACCACATATCTTCTGGGTAAGATACCACACACCTTCTGGGTAGGACACCATATATCTTCTGGGTAAGACACCAGATATTTTCTGGGTAAGACACCACACACCTTCTGGGTAAGACACCTCGTATCTTATGGGTAAGAATATCCCAATTGAAAGAGGTGATTCAGCCCAGCTTGAACAAAAGGCAATTCTTACACTTCAAAAACATTATTTATGTACTGAACAAAAATATAAACGTGACATGCAACAATTTCAACGATTGTATTGAGTTAAAATTCATACAAGGAAATCATTCAATTGAAATAAACTCATTAGGCCCTAATCTATGGATTTCACATGAATGGAAGCCAGAACCACTTGGGAGCAAGGCTGATGCCAATCAGAATGAGTTTTTCCTGACAAAAGAGCTTTATTATAGACAGAAATACTACTCAGTTTCATCAGCTGTCCTGGTGGATGGTCAGACGATCCTGCTGGTGAAGAAGCCAGATGTGGAGTTCCTGGGCTGGCGTGGTTACAAGTGGTCTGTGTTTGTAAGGCCAGTTGAAAGTACTTCCAAATTCTCTAAAACAACATTGGTAGAGAAATTAACATAAAATGATCTGGCAACAGCTCTGGTGGACATTCCTGCAGTCAGCATGCCAATTGCACACTCCCCACTCCCTCAAAACTTGAGACATCTGTGGCATTGTGTTGTGTGACAAAATTGCACATTTTAGAGTCTCTTTTTATTGTCCCCAGGACAACATGCACCTGCGTAATAATCATGCTGTTTAGTCAGCTTCTTGATATGCCACACGTCAGGTAGATGGATAATCTTGGAAATGAGAAATGCTGACTAACAGGGATGTAAACAGATTTGTGCACAAAATTTTGTGGGTGTGGAACATTTCTGGGATATTTCATTTCAGCTCATGAAACATGGGACCAACACCTTACATGTTGTGTTTATATTTTTTTCCTGGAGAGTCACCCATTAAAGTGTCGTGGTCCGGTAAGGAATGTTTTTTCGTATTACATTCCACACCTTACATTGTATTACTGTTAATTTGAGGTTACAGTAGACATAAGGTGCACGGGATAATTTCAGGTTACAGTAGACAGGTGCCGGGGTAATTATAGTTTACAGTAGACAAAGGTCCAGGGGAAATTTGAGTTTACAGTAGTCTCTCTCTCTCTCTCTCTCTCTCTCTCTCTCTCTCTCTCTCTCTCTCTCTCTCTCTCTCTCTCTCTCTCTCTCTCTCTCTCTCTCTCTGTCTCTCTCTCTCTCTCTCTCTCTCTCTCTCTCTCTCTCTCTCTCTCTCTCTCTCTCTGTCCAGACCTGCTAAAGAGATCAGCGCCGGCGCGCATCGTCAATGTGTCATCTATGAACCACTGGAGGGGCGTGGTCGACTTTTCACACTTCAAGGGCGAGAACCTGGCCTACACCATGGACAGCGTGTACAACCACACCAAGCTGCACAACATCATCTGCACTAACGAGCTGGCACGAAGGCTACAAGGCACAGGTGTGTAGGAATGCCTAAATTTTCATAAAGCATCTCAGAGTAGGAGTGCTGATCTAGGATCAGTTTTGGCATTAGATCATAATGAATAAGATTACATGGACAGGGAGAACCTGATCCTATATCAACAAGCCTACTCTGAAATGGTTTTGGAATAATGGCCCTGGTTCCATTTAGCTTGTAGACAATTGCTCTATCCTGGCCCCTTACCCCACAGTTGAATCTCATTCATGGCACGTCTGATACTGATTTGGCTATATGACCACCGTGTATATTGGTAATGTTTGGAAAAGTACCACAGTCCTTGTTTAGAACACATAGTATAGCCATAAGCTCTTTCACTACTGGTAAAACAATGTATAAGTGCATAAGTAACATTATACAATGAGCATCATTCCTGAGGGGTCTAACAGGGAATGTGGTTATATAACGAAAGTTAGGCACCAAACATCTTCTGTGCAGCTGGAGATAGAGTTTCCCTGTGTGAGTCAAACTTCCCATGGAATCAGACTCAGGGATAGCAACACAGTATAATGGAGGGATAGGGGTAAGGGCTTTAGTGTGGTTTATAATGTGTTATAGTGTGTGTGTGTGTCTCTCACAGGAGTGACAGCCAACTCCCTCCACCCTGGGGTGGTGATGACAGAAGTGATGAGACACTATAACTTCCTGGTTCGGTTCCTATTCAACCTGATTGGAATATTTTTCTTCAAGGTGAATACTTTGTATCATTACACTCTGGTGAAAATTTGAAGGGAAAAAATGCTTTTAACACTATTTTACAGTCCTGTTTCATGTAGGAAGTTAACAGTGGAACATTTCTGGTGACCCTGTTCCCAGGTCTGTTTGTGTTGTCATGCCAACTTCTATGGTCATAATAAGACAGCACAAACATCTGTGACCAGGCTAACTTTCTGGTTCTTAGGGCTCTATTCAATCTGTATCACTGAAGCGTCACAGATTGTGCGGTAGACATTTAAAGGTAATTTCCTATTGAGCCAACATGCAGCATTTACCGTGAATGCAGTCTCCGCAATCTCGGGATTTGGGGTCATTTCAATAACGTTGTAAAGTTGAATTTCTGCAATACGCATTGAATTAGAGCCCTTACTTTAAAGATTTCAACTCAAATTTCTACTGGCAAATGTGAGTGTTAGTAGTGTTTGAGTGTTAGCAAAATCATGCAACTCCGCAGAAGGTTACTGACATTCCTCTGCAGGTCGTGGCACATAGCCCCTCGTGAAGTGTAATCAATATTTTCTGTTTGTCTGAACTGAAAGAGATTGAAAGTGGGTTTCTGGAAAGGTCTGTAGCTAGGAATGTGTGAGACAAGTGCCTGGATTCAATCTGGGACCGCGCTATAACACACTTGACATTAAGGTAATTTCCAATTCAGCGTTTACCTTGAATCTGAAACATTTAACTTGAATGTAATCTCCACAAACTCAGTAACATTGCCTTTAAAAGCTGCAATGTCTACGAGTGTGATCGGATTGAATCCTAGCCAAACAGATAAAAATGTGTTCTCGTCCTGGTTGGTTAGTGTGTGCGAACAGGATGTGTTATGTCTCACTTCAAGTTAACCAAAAGTGAACGTGTGTGTGTATGTGTGTGCGTGTGTGTGTGCTGCTGAGATTAAATTAAAATCAATTAGAATGGAGACCAACCAAGGACACCACAACAATAGGCCACATTTAAGGCAGGTGGTAAAAATGTGTCTTTAGCCCAGACTTCAAGGCAGTAATGTTCTGGGCTATGCAGAGATGGAGGCTTGTTGGTGACCAAAGGAGCAGAATGCTTGGTCCATCATTTTTAGGTTGGTCTTTGGGACAAGAGAAGAGTCTCTGATCATTTATCATGATCCGAAAGATGATGGTTTGCTTCAGTGGGCACACTACAGCATATAATGAGTTAACAAACAATTTCACTCAATAAACCTGAAAAAACAGCTAGCTGGAGCTCGTCTGCGCGGTTGGCTGGATATTTTTTAATTATTTATTTATTTAACCTTAATTTTATTTAACCAGGGAAGTCAGTTAAGAACAAATTCTTATTTACAATGACGGCTTACCACGGCAAAACCCTAACCCGATGATGCTGGGACAATCATGCGCAGCCCTATGGGACACTAAATCACAGCCGGTTGTGATACATCCTGGAAACCAGCCAGGGTCTGTAGTGACACCTCTAGGATGAGATGCAGTGTGTTAGACCGCTACGCCACTCGGGATATGCCCTCACCTTCTATGTACTTAATGCTGATTGGTTTGGTTCTGTCCACTATAGTGCTGTACGGTTAGAACGTGATGTTGAGTGTGTCCAATCGGCTGATTGGTTAGAATGAATTAGTGATTTATAGGTCTGAAGGCCAGTCAGATTGAAAGAGCTGGCCTTTGTTATAAAGCCAGCAGAACAACTGTAACAGCTACAACATGTTTGCTATTGAAACCTGTGTGTGTGTGTGTGTGTGTGTGTGTGTGTGTGTGTGTGTGTGTGTGTGTGTGTGTGTGTGTGTGTGTGTGTGTGTGTGTGTGTGTGTGTGTGTGTGTGTGTGTGTGTGTGTGTGTGTGTGTGTGTGTGTGTGTGTGTGTGTGCACTTATTTATAGCAGTTTCACAAAATCTCTATAGCAGATGTCTCTGAGTAAACATGGCAATTGTGTAAATGTTCTGAGCTCCAGGTTAAGGGACACTCCCCTTCCTGGCATTACTCAAAGAAACAAAGTCCCGACAAAGATATTTACTTGCACTCAATATGCTTACACATTGTTGTCTCTTTTATGCAGAGGTGGTTCATGTTTATGCTCTCACCCTCTTCTCCCATCTCTGTCCACAAAGTCTTCTGAAGAAGGGGCAGTGAGCGCCATCTACTGTGCTGTCGCTGAGGAGATGGAGGGAATAACAGGAAAGTACATTGACAGCGACTGTTCCCTGGTTCTCCCCGCCCACCTGGCCAGAGACCCCGCCCTCGCAGTCAAGGACTTTGAGTTCTGCGAGAGATTGACATCCAAGCTCTAAATAATTACCAGAGGGCGAGAGAGAAAGATACGGAGAGAGAGAGAGAAAGAGAGAGGCTAGTTTGCAGTGGGGTCAAATTCCTTTTGAACTCCATTTACCCTTGTTATTATGAAGGATTAATAAAAAATGCAGGGTCAAATATGTCTATAAATTCTGTTTCTATCTTAAGTGTATTATTCAATAACAGACTTTATAAAAACACAGTTGAAGTCGGAAGTTTACATACACTTAGGTTGGAGTCATTAAAACTCATTTTTCAACCACTCCACAAATGTCTTGTTAACAAACTATAGATTTGGCAAGTCGGTTAGGATATCTACTTTGTGCCTGACACAAGTAATTTTTCCAACAATTGTTTAGAGACAAATGTTTTCACTTATAATTCACTGTATCACAATTCCAGTGGGTCAGAAGTTCACATACACTAAGTTGACTGTGCCTTTAAACAGCTTGGAAAATTCCAGAAAATTATGTAAAGGCTTTAGAAGCTTCTGATAGGCTAATTGACATCATTTGAGTCAATTGGAGGTGTCCCTGTGGATGTATTTCAAGCATATCTTCAAACTCAGTGCATCTTTGCTTGACATCATGGAAAAATCGAAAGAAATCAGCCAAGGCCTCAGAAAAAAATTGTAGACCTCCACAAGTCTGGTTCATCCTTGGGAGCATTTTCCAAATGCCTGAACGTACCACGTTCATCTGTACAAACAATAGTACGCAGCTGTCATACCGCTCAGGAAGGAGACGCATTCTGTCTCCTAGAGATGAACGTACTTTGGTGTGAAAAGTGCAAATCAATCCCAGAACAACAGCAAAGACCAGCAAGACCTTGTGTAGAACAGCAAGACCTTGTGTAGATGCAGGAGGAAACGGGTACAAAAGTATCTATATCCACAGTAAAATGAGTCCTATATCAACATAACCTGAAAGGCCGCTCAGCAAGGAAGAAGCCACTGCTCCAAAACCGCCATAAAAAATCCAGACTACGGTTTGCAACTGCACATGGGGACAAAGATCCTACCTTTTGGAGAAATGTCCTCTGGTCTGATGAAACAAAAGTAGATCTGTTTGGCCATAAAGACCCTTGTTATGTTTGGAGGAAAAAGCGGAAGGCTTGCAAGCCGAAGAACACCATCCCAACCATGAAGCACGGGGGTGGCAGCATCATGTTGTGGGGGTGCTTTGCTGCAGGAGGGAATGGGGCACTTCACAAAATAGATGGCATCATGAGGATGGGAAATTATGTGGATATATTGAAGCAACATCAAGACATCAGTCAGGAAGTTAACGCTTGGTCACAAATGGGTCTTCCAAATGGACAAGCATACTTCCAAAGTTGTGGCAAAATGGCTAAGGACAACAAAGTCAAGGTATTGAAGTGGCCATCACAAAGCCCTGACCTCAATCCCATAGAAAATGTGTGGGCAGAACTGAAAAAGCGTGTGCGAGCAAGGAGGCCTACAAACTTGACTCAGTTACACCAGTTCTGTCAGGAGGAATGGGCCAAAATTCAATTTATTGTGGGAACCTTGTGGAAGGCTACCCAAAACGTTTGACCCATGTTAAACAATGGAAAGACAATGCTACTGTTATGATTTTTATGAATAATGACTAAATTATGTATACATTTAACATAAGAAAGGAATGTATGTGTGTGTCGAAAGAGAACGAAGAGGGGCATTAACCTATGCACAGGTTGGAAGAGCCAGTGAACAGTGAGTGTGTACCCTCCACATCTGCTATAGCATCCCTGAGATAAGATGCTGCCACCATCTTTCAGCAGAGAACAAAAAAGATGACAATGCATGAAAAGTTAGCCAGAGAATTTCATGAGCATAAAATGAAATATCTGATGGAAGAACATGACATGAAAATGAGAATTCTACAGGTTGAATTGGATAGTAAGTTGGAAGAGAGAGGTATGATCCAAAAAAGATACAGTAATGAGACAATTGATTACCAGCTATGGTGAACAATATGATATGTAAAATGTATGTTTTGTCATTTGGATATTCATGAGTGAGAGTATTTTAATCACCACAATCTACATTTTAAACCAGCCTTGGTTTAGTCACTCGTTTAATGAAAACTATTTGAAATGTGTACAGAATAAACATTATCAAATCAAAAATAAGCCATAATGAATACATTCCATATTTAAATGCCTCTCATCTAGTTGAAGTGCTGCAATGTGAAAGCAACTCTGTGTGCAAGTCCTCATTGGTCATTGCCTGCTGCTTCTGGTAGGTGTGCAGCACAGCTGTAGCAATGATCACCTTGCAGCATCTTCTTGACTTGAAACTAAATGTATTGCATAAACACTGGAAATAATTTTTCCATACTCCAAACATACGCTTGACCATCCCTCTCGTGCGGATATGAGCTCTGTTGTATCGTTGCTGCTCAGCTGTTGTGGGATTTATGTATGGAGTGAATAAAAAGTTACTCTGACAATATCCACTGTCACCAAGTAGTAGTCCACTATGTTGTCCTCTCTGAAACTGAGCACACAATGAGTTGCACCTTTCCAACGGGAAATAATTCTAAATTCTAAATTAGGAGTGCATACACCCTGAAAATTGATGGAAAACCAGTTCTTACGGTTCCTGTACTCCTCAGCATCAGGAGTTGATGGACACTTGATGGGAACATGACATCTATCTATACAGCCAATCACTCCTGGGAAGTGCCCATATTCATAGAATTGCACTTTATAGTTGGTTTTGCCAGCAGCATCAGGAAACTGGAAACTTGATGTAAAGACTCCTCTGTTCACAAATGGCCCTGCAGACTTTGATCTATTCTACACACAGTTGGTTCACTGGCACCACACAAATCCCCAGTTTCACGATGAAAGATTCCAGATGCCAAAAACCTCAAAGTAATCAGAACTTGGAGAGAATTGGGTAAAGGCCTTCCTCTTTAAGACGGAGAAGAAAGTCTAGGCTCAAGCAAAGATATTATCTCCAATGCATTTTCTTTGTACATACGAAAGCGTTCTCGAAAAGCTATTTCAGCAAAGTAATTTAATGGATTACTCCTATCCACAAGTACTCATCTGGCTGGCCTCTAAGGCATGTTGGCCTTCATTTAGATATTCCAAATAGTCCATGCTCCCTCACAAACAGTACTAATCAGAATTGAAACCTACGCCTGAAGGTTTAATTTAAGCTTCAATTTAGTCATTGATTAGCTCTAATCCTCCTTCTTGCAATCGGCTTTGTTTAATCCAGACGAGGCTAAATCTACGACCATTTTAAGATAAATTTGTGCAAGTCGCTTTGAGTTAAGACAGCTCAAACATGCATTTTAGTCTGGGACTAGGCTTAAGCCTTGTCTGTGAAACCGGCCCATTAAGTCCTACTCCTGTGTTCATCTAAACTCTGTCTGTGAAACCGACCCTAGAAGTTTTACATTTCCTGAGGCCAACAGGTGCCCAATCTCTCAACCTCATAAATATCTACCAAGAAGATGTTTCAGGCTATCAATTAAATTAGAGTAGCTAGCTTGACTAGCTGCTTAGCTGGTATGGCTGCTGGCAAGGTTGGTAGACTTCAGAAATGCAACCAATTACTAAATGTACTGAACAAGGCTCCTTTCAATCTTTTACCCAGATTTTTAGCAGAAATGCAGGGCATCATATTTAGTTTCTTAAAATCTCTTAAGGATCCTCCCCTTTTTTTCAATTTCCACCTAAAATGACATACCCAAATCTAACTGCCTGTAGCTCGGGCCCTGAAACAAGGATATGCATATTCTTGGTACCATTTGAAAGGAAACACTTTGACGTTTGTGGAAATATGAAAGGAATGTAGGATAATAAAACACAATAGGGCTGGTAAAAGATAATCCAAAGAAAAAAACAACCATTATTTTATAATCATCTTTGAAATGCAAGAGAAAGGCCATAATGTGTTATTCCAGCCCAGGTGCAATTTAGATTTTGGCCACTAGATGGCAGCACTGTACAGTGGGGCAAAAAGTATTTAGTCAGCCACCAATTGTGCAAGTTCTCCCACTTAAAAAGATGAGAGAGGCCTGTAATTTTCATCATAGGTACACTTCAACTAAAAATCCAGAAAATCACATTGTAGGATTTTTAATGAATTTATTTGCAAATTATGGTGGAAAATAAGTATTTGCTCAATAACAAATATTTATCTCAATATTTGTTGAGGTAATATGTTGGCAATGACAGAGGTCAAACGTTTTCTGTAAGTCTTCACAAGGTTTTCACACACTGTTGCTGGTATTTTGGCCCATTCCTCCATGCAGATCTCCTGGAGAGCATTGATGTTTTGGGGCTGTTACTGGGAAACACAGACTTTCAACTCCCTCCAAAGATTTTCTATGGGGTTGAGATTTGGAGATGGACTAGGCCACTCCAGGACCTTGAAATGCCTCTTACGAAGCCACTCCTTCGTTGCCCGGGCAGTGTGTTTGAGATCATTGTCATGCTGAAAGACCCAGCCACGTTTCATCTTCAATGCCCTTGCTGATGGAAGGAGGTTTTCACTCAAAATCTCACAATACATGGCCCCATTCATTCTTTCCTTTACACGGGTCAGTCGTCCTGGTACCTTTGCAGAAAAACAGCCCCAAAGCATGATGTTTCCACCCCCATGCTTCACAGTAGGTATGGTGTTCTTTGGATGCAACTCAGCATTCTTTGTCCTCCAAACACGTTATCTGACCATAGGACATTCTCCCAATCTTCTTCTGGATCATCCAAATGCTCTCTAACAAACTTCAGACGGGCCTGGACATATACTGGCTTAAGCAGGGGGACACGTCTGGCACTGCCTCTGGCGTAGTGTGTTACTGATGGTAGGCTTTGTTACTTTGGTCCCAGCTCTCTGCGGGTCATTCACTAGGTCCCCGTGTGGTTCTGGGATTTTTGCTCACCGTTCTTGTGATCATTTTGACCCCACGGGGTGAGATCTTGCGTGGAGCCCCAGATCGAGGGAGATTATCAGTGGTCTTGTATGTCTTCCATTTCCTAATAATTGCTCCCACAGTTGATTTCTTCAAACCAAGTTGCTTACCTATTGCAGATTCAGTCTTCCCAGCCTGATGCAGGTCTACAGTTATTTTTCTGGTGTCCTTTGACAGCTCTTTGGTCTTGGCCATAGTGGAGTTTGGAGTGTGACTGTTTGAGGTTGTGGACAGGTGTCTTTTATACTGATAACAAATTCAAACAGGTGCCATTAATGCAGGTACCGAGTGGAGGACAGAGGAGCCTCTTACAGAAGAAGTTACAGGTCTGTGAGAGCCAGAATTCTTGCTTGTTTGTAGGTGACCAAATACTTATTTTCCACCATAATTTGCAAATAAATTCATTAAAAATCCTACAATTTGATTTTCTGGATTTTTTTCCCTCATTTTGTCTGTCAGAGTTGATGTGTACCTATGATGAAAATTACCCACTGTATATAAAAAAAATTGCCCTAACAATTGTCAAAGACTCCAGCCACCCAAGTCATAGACTGTTTTCCCTGCTACTGCACGGTAAGCCGTACCGGAGCGCCAAGTCTAGGTCCAAGAGGCTTCTGAACAGTTTCTAACCCCAAGGCATAAGACTCCTGAACAGCTAATCAAATGGCTCCACAGACTATTTGCATTGCACTCCCCCCCCACCTACCCACCGTCTACGCTGCTGCTACTCTACGCTCTACTCTGTTATTATCTATGTATAGTCACTTTAACAACTCTACCTGCATGTACATATTACCTCAATTACCTTGACACCGGTGCCCCCGCACATTGGCTGTGTACCGGTATCCCCTGTGCCCCTGCTATTGTTATTTACTGCTGCTCTTTAATTATTTGTTATTCTTATCGCTTTCTTTTTTTAGGTAATTTCTTAAAACTCCATTGCTGGTTAAGGGCTTGTAAGTAAGCATTTCACTGTAAGGTCTACACCTGTTGTATTCTGCGCATGTGACAAATAAAATTTGATTTGATATATACAAAAGTATGTGGACAACCCTTCAAATTAGTGGATTCTGCCATTTCAGCCACCTGTTGCTGACAGGTGCATAAAATCAAGCACACAGCCATGTAATCTCCATAGACAAACAATCGCAATAGAATGGCCTTACCGAAGAGCTCAGTGATGTTCAACATGGCATTGTCATAGGATGACACTTTTCCAACAAGTAAGTTCGTGAAATATCTGCCCTGTTAAAGCTGCTCCAGTCAACTGTAGGTGCTATAATTGTGAAGGGGACACGTCTAGGAGCAACAACAGCTCAGCTGTGAAGTGGTAGGCCACACAAGCTCACAGAACAGTACAGCCTGGTGCTGAAGTGCGTAGCGTGTAAAAATTGTATGTCCTCTGTTGCAACAGTCACTACAGAGTTCCAAACTGCCTCTGGAAGCAATGTCAGCATAAGAACTGTTTGTCGCGAGCTTCTTGAAATGGGTTTCCATGGCCGAACAGCAGCACATAAGCCTAAGATCACCATGCGCAATGCCAAGCTGGAGTGGTGTAAAGCTTGCTGCCATTGGACTCTTGACAGTGGAAACACGTTCTCTGGAGTGAAGAATCACGCCAATTCACCATCTGGCAGTCCAACGGACAAATCTGGGTTTGGTGGATGCCGGAAGAATATTGAGAATTTTCCAGACCATGTGTGTTAATTATTAATTGCAGAAGAGCTAGTAAGATGAGTGCACTCTACATGTGCTCTGGGTCATTAGACATCATTAGACATGCACCTGTCTGGGGAGTGGACACGAAAGGTTATTCTATTAACTGTGTTATGGCCTAATATGTACTGTTGCTATGGTTACACCTCTTGGGGCTTTTCCAGAACATGGGTGTCCCTTTTAGAGGAGTTAGCAGGATGACATTTCTGGTTATTTCTGTAAATTGCCAAGGACTGCTGCTATGGTCCTACATGCATGCACCAGGGCTGAGATCCCGTTAATGGGATCGATTTGACAAAAGCCAGTGAAAGTGAAGGGTGCCAAATTCAAACAACAGAAATCTCATATTTAAATTCCTCAAACATACAAGTATCTTATACCATTTTAAATGTAATCTTGTTGTTAATCCCACCACTTTACAGCGAAAGCACCACAACGATTATATTAGGTCAGAGCCAAGTCACAGAAAAAACACAGCCATTTTTCCAGCCAAAGAGTGGAGTCACAAAAATCTGAAATAGAGATAAATTCATCACTAACCTTTGATGATCTTCATCAGATGACACTCATAGGAATTCATGTTACACAATACCTGTATGTTTATTTCGATAAAGTTCATATTTATATCAAAAATCTCAGTATACATTGGCGCTTTATGTTCAGTAGTTCCAAAAACATCTAGTGATTTTGCAGAGAGCCACATCAATTTACAGAAATACTCATTATAAATGTTGATGAAAATACAAGTGTTATACATGGAACTTTAGATAAACTTCTCCTTAATGCAACCGCTGTATCAGATTTCAAAAAAGCTTTACGGAAAAAGCAAACCATGCAATAATCTGAGTACGGCGCTCAGAGACCCAACAAGCCAAAACGATATCCGCCGTATTGTGCAGTCAACAGAAGTCAGAAATAACATTATAAATATTCACTTACCTTTGATGATCTTCATCACAATGCACTCCCAGGAATCCCAGTTCCACTATAAATGTTTGTTTTGTTCAATAATGTCCATCATTTATGTCCAAATAGCTACTTTTGTTAGCGCGTTTTGTAAACAAATCCAAAGTCACAAAGCGCGTTCACTAGGAGCAGTCAAAATGTCAAAAAGTTACGTTACAGTCCGTAGAAACATGTCAAACGATGTATAGAATCAATCTTTAGGATGTTTTTAACATAAATCTTCAATAATGTTCCAACCTGAGAATTCCGTTGTCTTCAGAAATGCAATGGAACGGGAGCTACCTCTCACATGAACGAGCATCACGACTTTGTGGCACTCTACCAGACCACTGACTCAAAGAGCCCTTATGAGCCCCTCCTTTACAGTAGAAGCCCCAAACAAGTTTCTAAAGACTGTTGACCTCTAGTGGAAGCCTTAGGAAGTGCAACATGACCAATATCCCACTGTATCTTCAATAAGGAATGAGTTGAAAATCGACCAACCTCAGATTTCCGTTTTTTTGCCTGCCATATGAGTTTTGTTATACTCTCAGACATCATTCAAACAGTTTTATAAACTTCAGAGTGTTTTCTATCCAAATATACTAATAATATGCATATATTAGCAACTGGGACTGAGTAGCAGGCATTTTCCTCTGGGCACCTTATTCATCCAAGCTACTCAATACTGCCCCAAGCCATAAGAAGTTAAGGCGAGTACATGTCTGTATTTTTAACTATTGCCCTCAGACACACCATCAAACAGGCAAAGCGTCAATACTGGATTAACAAATCCTATTGCAATAGCTCTGACACTCGTCAGATGTGGCAGGGCTTGAAAAATATTAAGGACTACAAAGGCAAGTGTCTTCACTAATATTTTCAACCTCTCCCTGATCGAGTCTGTAATACATATATGTTTCTAACAGACCACCATAGTCCCTGTGCGCAAGAAAGCAAAGGTAACCTGCCTAAATTACCTCCGATCCGTAGCACCAACGTCGGTAGCCCTGAAGTGCTTTGAAATTCTGGTCATAGCTCACATCAACACCATGCCAGAAACCCAAGACCAACTCCAATTCGCATACCGTCTCAACGGATCCAAAAATGACACAACCTCAAACGCACTCCACACTGCCCTTTCCCTCCTGGACAAAATGAACACCTATGTGAGAATGCTGTTAATTAACTACAGCTCAGCGTTCAACACCATAGTGCCTACAAAGTTCATCATTAAGCTAAGGACCCTGGGACTAAACACCTCACTCTGAACCTGGATCCTGGACTTCCTGATGGGCTGCTCCCAGGTGGTAAGGGTAGGCAACAACACATCTGCAACACTGATCCTCAACACGGGGACCCTCGGGTGCGTGCTCAGTCCCCCCCTATACTCCCTGTTCACCCATGACTCTGTGGCCAAGCACGACTCCAACACATTAAGTTTGCTGACGACAGAACAGTGGTAGGCCTGGTCACCGACAGATGAGACAGCCTATAGGGAGGAGGTCCGAGACCTGGCAGTGTGATGCCAGGACATCAACCTCTCCCTCAATGTGAGCAAGACAAAGGAGCTGATCATGGACTATAGGAAAAGGAGGGCCGAATAGGCCCCCATTAACATTGACGGAGCTGAAGGGGAGCGGGTTGAGAGTTAAGTTCCTTGGTGTCCACATCACCAACGAACTATCATGGTTCAAACACACCAACACAGTTGTGAAGAGGGAGACTGAAAATATTTTCCATGGGTCCCCAGATCCTCAAAAATCTCTACAGCTGCACCATCGAGAACATCCTGATCAGTTGCATCACCGCCTTGTATGGCAACTGCTCGGCATCTGACCATAAGGAGCTACAGAGGGTGGTCCATATGGCCCAGTACATCACTGAGGTCAAGCTTCCTGCCATCCAGGACCTATATACAAGAAGGTGTCAGTGGAAGGCCCAAAAAATGGTTGAAGACTCAAGTCACCCAAGTCATAGATTGTCCTCTCTTCCACCGCACGGCAAGTGGTACCTGAGGGCCAAGTCTAGGACCAAAAATCTCCTTAACAGCTTCTACCCCCAAGCCATAAGACTGCTGAACAATTAATCAAATGGCCACCCAGACTATTTACATTGACACCCCCCCCTTTTTGTTTTTACACCGCTGCGACTCGCTGTTTATTATCTATGCATAGTCACTTTACAAATTACCTTGACTAACCTGAACCCCCGCACATTGACTCAGTCCTTTATATAGCCTCATTATTGTAACATAATATTTTTTACTTTGGTTTATTTAGTAAAGATTTTCTTAACTCTATTTATATAATTACACAATGCTAGACCCAGATGCAGACACAGGAGGCAGATGGTTTGAGCTTTGATATTTATTATAGTCCAAGGGATAGGCAAAAGGCAGGTCGGGGACAGGCAATAGTTCATAGCCAGGGCACAGTCCAAAACGGTACAGCGCAGCAATCAGGCTCGAGGTCAGGGGCAGGCAGAGTGGTCAAGCAGGCAGGCAGGCTCAGAGTCAGGACAGGCAAGGGTCAGAACCAGGACGCCGAGAAAACGAGAGACTGGGGGAAAACCAGGAGCTTAGAGAAAAACGCCGGTTGACTTAGCAAGCAAGGCAAACTGGCACAGACAGACAGACAGAAAACACAGGTGTAAATATACAGGGGATAATGGGGAAGATGGGCGACAAGGACAGGTGAAACAGATCAGGGTGTGACAATTTATTGAACTGCATTGTTGGGTAAAGGTAAGGGCTTGTAAGTAGGCATTTCACGTAAGGTCTACACCTGTTGAATTCGGCGCATGTGACAAATCAAATTTGATATGATTAGATTTTAGCGATGCAGAAAAATGTACCGTTTTTACATAGAATTAAGCATAATGATAATGGCTCTAGATTGCAGGAAAAAGCTGTTTCAAATGCTAAATACTCCAACCTCCAATGCCCTCTGGCCATCCTCAAATACTGTGTGTGTGTGTGTGTGCGTGCGTGCGTGCGTGCGTGTGTGTGTAGCCTAGTGGTTAAGAGTGTTGGGCCAGTAACCGAGAGGTTGCTGGTCTGAATCCCCGAGGCGAATAGGTGAAAAATCTGTTGATGTACCCTTGAGCAAGGCACTCAGCCCTAATTGCTCTGGATTTGAGCGTCTGCTAAATGGCATAAATGTATGTGCTCGTGTGTGTGTGTGCTCATGCGTGCACATTTGTGCACACTTATGTGTAAAGAAGAGGGAATGTTGTCAATTAACTTACTACCAGCAATGAGTGGTTGTTTCTTTACATTACATAGACACTGCAATCTAGAATGTAGGGTATGTAAGTGTGACATATATGGATATACAGCAATTTCACAAGACAAGCAAAGTAATGTTGAAATGATTGTTTCCCTTTATTCATATCATTGACACATTACAAGCTATCTGTGCATGTATTCCTGGTCAATTATAGTATACTGGCACCTTTGATTTTTCCTGTGGTCTTATGTCTCCTCATTTGGCTGAGAGAGAGAAAGAGATAGACGAGAGAGAGAAAGAGAAAAGGAACGGAGAGAGAGAGAGAGAACGTGAGAGGGAGAGATAGTACAAATATGTAAGAGCCTCTCAACTTTAAGCACTGTATACCTGATTTGTGTTTTGCACTATAGTACAATGTTTGAACATGCATTGCACAATATACATACACAGTTGAAGTTGGAAGTTGGTTAGGACATCTACTTTGTGCATGACAAGTCATTTTCCAACAATTGTTTACAGACATATTATTTAACTTATAATTCACTGTATCACAATTTCAGTGGGTCAAAAGTTTACATACACTAAGTTCACTGTGATATTTAAAACAGCTTAGAAAATTATGTCATGGCTTTAGAAGCTAGATAAGCTAATTGACATCATTTGAGTCAATTGGAGGTGTACCTGTGGATGTATTTCAAGGCCGACCTTCAAACTCAGTGCCTCTTTGCTTGACATCATTTGAAAATCAAGAGAAATCAGCCAAGACCTCAGAAAAAAAATGTAGACCTCCACAAGTCTGGTTCCTCCTTGGAAGCAATTTACAAATGCCTGAAGGTACCACGTTCATCTGTACAAACAATAGTACGCAAGTATAAACACCATGGGACCATGCAGCCGTCATACCGCTCTGTCTCCTAGAGATGAACGTGCTTTGGTGCCAGAACAATCCCAGAACAACAGCAAAGGACCTTGTAAAGATGCTGGAGGAAACAGATACAAAGAATCTATATCCACAGTAAAACGAGTCCTATATCAACATGACCTGAAAGGCCGATCAGCAAGGAAGAAGCCACTGCTCCAAAACCGCCATAAAAAAGCCAGACTACAGTTTACAACTGCACATGGGGACAAAGATCATACTTTTTGGAGAAATGTCCTCTGGTCTGAAGAAACAAAAATAGAACTGTTTGGCCATAACGACCATTGTTATGTTTGGAGGAAAAAGGGGGAGGCTTGCATGCCGAAGAACACCATCCCAACCGTGAAGCACAAGGGTGGCAGCATCATGTTATGGGGATGCTTTGCTGCAGGAGGGACCTGTGCACTTCACAAAATATATGGCATCATGAGGGTGGAAAATTATGTGGATATATTGAAGCAACATCTCAAGACATCAGTCAGGAAGTTGAAGCTTGGTTGCAAATGGACAATGACCCAAGCATACTTCCAAAGTTGTGGCAAAATGACTTAAGGACAACAAAGTCAAGGTTCTGAAGTGGCCATCACAAAGCCCTGACCTCAAAGCCCTGACCAGCTCTGTCAGGAGGAATGGGTCAAAATTCACCCAACTTATTGTGGGAAGCTTGCGGAAGGCTACCCGAAACGTTTGACTCAAGTTAAACAATTTAAAAGCAATGCTGCCAAATACTAATTGAGTGTATGTAAACTTCTGACCCACTTCTGACCCACTGGGAAAAAAAGAAATATAAGCTTAAATAAATCATTCTCTCTAGGGCAGCAGGGTAGCCTAGTGGTTGGAGTGGTGGACTAGCAACTGGAAGGTTGCAAGTTCAAATCCCCAACATCTGTTGTTCTGCCCCTGAACAGGCAGTTAATCCACTGTTCCTAGGCCGTCATTGAAAATAAGAATTTGTTCTTAGCTGACTTGCCTAGTTAAAATAAATTCTGACATTTCACATTCTTAAAATAAGTGGTGATCCTAACTGACCTAAGACAGGGAATTGTTACGAGGATTAAATGTCAGGAATTGTGAAAAAATGAGTTTAAATGTGTATGTAAACTTCCAACTTCAACTGTATATTAAAGGTAAAACAAAAAGTAATATTTAATCTTGTCTGAACGGGTGACGTTTCAGCTTTGCTTTTTGTTGTTGCAACTATACAGTTTTTTGAGAACTATTCCGTTGGTCTCACCAGGGAAATTAAGCATATATTTCAAATACAGGTCAGTCAGAAGTTTTGAAACACCTACTCATTCAAGGGTTTCTCTTTAGTTTTACTATTTTCTACATTGTAGAAAAAATAGTGAAGACATCAAAACTATGAAATAACACAAATGGAATCATGTAGTAACCAAAAAATGGTTAAACAAATCTAAATATATTTTATATTTGACATTCTTCAAAGTAGCCACCCTTTGTCTTGATGTCAGCTTTGCACACTTTTGGCATTCTCTCAACCAGCTTCATGAGGTAGTCACTTTGAATGCATTTCAATTAACAGGTGTGCCTTGTTAAAAGTTCATTTGTGGAATGTCTTTCCTTCTTAATGCGTTTAAGCCAATCAGTTGTGTTGTAACAAGGTAGGGGTGGTATACAGAAGATAGCCCTATTTGGTAAAATACCAAGTACATATTATGGCAAGAACAGCTCAAATAAGCAAAGAGAAATGACAGTCCATCATTACTTTAAGACATGAAGGTCAGTCAATCTGGAAAATGTAAAGAACTTTGAAAGTTTCTTCAAGTGCAATCGCAAAAACCATCAAGAGCTATGATGAAACTGGCTCTCATGAGGACAGCCACAGGAAAGGAACACCAAGAGTTACCTCTGCTGAAGAGGATAAGTTCATTAGAGTTACCAGCCTCGGAAATTGGCAATTAACTGCACCTCATATTGCAGCCCAAATAAACACTTTACAGAGTTCAAGTAACAGACACATCTCAACATCAACTGTTCAGAGGAGACTGCGTGAATCAGGCCTTCGTGGTCAAATTGCTGCAAAGAAACCACTACCAAAGGACACCAATAAGAAGAAGAGACTTGCTTGGGCCAAGAAACACAAGTAATGGACATTAGACTGGTGGAAATCTGTCCTTTGGTCTGATGAGTCCATATTTGAGAATTTTGGTTCCAACCACTGTGTCTTTGTGAGACGCAGAGTAGGTGAACGGATGATCTCTGCATGTGTGTTTCCCCCCGTGAAGCATGGAGGTGTGATGGTGGGGGATGCTTTGCTGTTGACACTGTTTGTGATATATTTAGAATTCAAGGCACACTTAACCAGCAAGGCTACCACAGCAACGATACACCATCCCATCTGGTTTGCGCTTAGTGGGACTATCATTTGTTTTTCAACGGCAATGACTCAACACACCTCCAGGCTATATGAGGGCTATTTGGCCAAGAATGAGAGTGATGGAGTGCTGCATCAGATTACCTGGCCCCCATAATCACCTGACCTCAACCCAATTGAGAAGGTTTGGGATGAGTTGGACCGCATAGTGAAGGAAAAGCAGCCAACAAGTGCTCAGCATACGTGGGAACTCCTTCAAGCATTCCAGGTGACTACCTCATGAAGCTGGTTGTAAGAATGTCAAGTGTGTGCAAAGCTGTCATCAAGGCAAAAGGTTAACCACCTTGTGCCTTGATGACAGCTTTGAAAAATCTAAAATATATTTTGATTTGTTTAACACTTTTTTGGTTACTACATGATTCCATATGTGTTATTTAATAATTGTGATGTCTTCACTATTATTCTACAATGTAGAAAATAGAAAAAATTCAGAAAAACCCTTGAATGAGTAGGTGTGTCCAAACTTTTGACTGGTACTGTATGCAGTTGAACCAGGCTGTAAATGTCCTGTAATCACCCATGATGACAGACAGTTGTGGCTGTTATGTGCATCTAATTTAATGTGTTATATGTCTATGGTCATGGGTACCTTTCTTCTCTGCCTGCTCCACCATTTCATGGATGATGTCTTCCAGCACGGGGGCCACATGCTCCAGCTGTTTGGCTGTTAGTCGAACACTTATCTCCACTGCCTTCCCCTGTCCACATACATTTATTAGACTTTTATAACACAAAATAGTCAACAACAAAAAACATTCACCCATTTGTGTGTGTGTGTGTGTGTGTGTGTGTGTGTGTGTGTGTGTGTGTGTGTGTGTGTGTGTGTGTGTGTGTGTGTGTGTGTGTGTGTGTGTGTGTGTGTGTGTGTGTGTGTGTGCGTGTGTGCGTGTGTGTGTGCGTGTGTGCGTGCGTGTGCGCGTGTGCGCGTGTGCGTGTGTGCGTGTGTGTGTGTGTGTGTGTGTGTGCGTGTGTGCGTGCGTGTGTGCGTGTGTGTGCGTGTGTGCGTGTGTGTGCGTGTGTGTGTGTGTGTGTGTGTATATACTTACAGGAGTTCCACCATCGCCCTCAGGAAGATGTTGGATGGTGACATCCTGAAACTGTCCATCCTCTGACCGAGGCTCCATGTCCTTCCTCCCCATCTTATCCTGTAGGGCCTAAACACATACACACGTATTTTCAAATAATGTGTCTGAATCAACTACTTCTATTGGAAGTATTTTAAAGCATTTTAAAATCATTTCTGGAAAAAACCTACTGTTTGAAAACATTTTTAAATACTTATATCAAATACCAAATAGACACGGGTTCAAATTCATGGGAGTATTTATTTGAATATTTTTTTTATATATATTTTATATATTTTTTTATATATTCCAATATTCAATTACTTGTTTTCAAATCAAAAATATCAAAATCAAAAATATCAAAATACTTACTTTCAAATGTCTTTGAATACCCTAAATAGTATTTGAACCCAGGTCTGACACAGATTGTGTAGAACAGACATGCCTCAGCTTTAGAAATCATATCAGCTCTGGTCATGGCATTTTTATCTGCAAAATACAGTACCATGCACCCTTCTTAACGTGACACTGGTATTCTCCCACTGGGCACAGACATCAGTTCAACATCGAGTTTTCATTTACATTTGGTTGAGTTGTCAACTAACATGAAATCAACAAAAAATGTCACCCTGTCATTGGTTTTAGGTTAGAAAAAATACCAAATTCCCTGATGTCGATGACTTTTTGCAAATCCAATCTGTTTTCCACGTCATCACATTGTTTGGTTGATCAACCAGTTTTTTCCCAATGCGTTGGCTGTTTTGTTTACCTCTCTCCCCCCACCCCCTTCCTGTGACTCACTTCACGCTTCTCACCTTCATCTCCCTCATCTCTTTGGGGCTGAAGAAGGAGAAGTGTCCCTCTGCCCGTTCATGCAGCATGGCCACCAGACACACCAGCACCACACAGCCCGTCACCGTTCCACGCATGGTCATCCTGCTTAGTCCTGTCCAACACAAACATGTTTGTACGATGTTGTTTGACCATTAAAGAATAATGATGCTGACCAAGACAATTGACTTGTGTAATGTAAACATCATGTAATGAAAGTAAACTGATTGCACAGATGGCTGCACAAACACTCAAGCACAAAGCACGTACATATGAAGACAGGCACACAAAACACACACGGTGAGCAAACTCCTTAATAAATAAATACAAAAAGACAAACAGAAAATGAGACTGACAGAGACAAAGATAGATAAAGACAGACAGACAGAAAACAGACAGACCAACAGAGAAAGAGAGACAAACAGAGACAGACGGATCCATATCGCCAACTTGTTGAACTACCCACTCTGTTTCCCTGTGAGTCCCTGCTGGTGATGAGCTAACTGGCTGTGTCCTGTTGTTCTGTCACCCTGCTAGAGACCCTGCTCTTTATATGGATCCACATCCTCATCCCTCGGTCTCTTTTACTGTCCCCTCTGACATCTGCCCCTCAACAGATCTACCAGCCACTCTCCTCCAGCTCCCGGAAACACAGGCATGTCTTAATGGGAATGGGCTGCCTTTCCTCTTGAATCAAATCAAATCAAAGTTTATTTGTCACGTGCGCAGAATACAACAGGTGTAGTAGACCTTACAGTGAAATGCTTACTTACAGGCTCTAACCAACAGTGCATCTTCTAAGTTTAAAAAAAGGCTTAGGTGAACAATAGGTAAGTAAAGAAATAAAAACAACAGTAAAAAGACAGTGAAAAATAACAGTAGCAAAGGGGTTGACTGTGGAAAAAAGTAGAATAGTAATAGGATTTATTATGTGTTTACAGTACTATTTCCCTTGTTATTGTCTTACTGCTAGATAATGTTAGAGCACAGACAATTCTGATTAAAGAGGATGTTTTGAGAGAGAAATTTCTGTGCCAAATGTACATGCTGTTTTTGACTATGTTTGTTTGTGTGTGCACATGTATGTGTGTGGGGGAGGGCTGCTTCAGTTATAGCCAATAATACATTCTCAGCTCTTCAGTAATATCCTGTCTACCGTGACGTTTATGACCTGGCATTGTAACACTCAGCTACACACATGGCACCACATACATTCATTTCCTGGTAACAGGTTACCGTGGATGACTTTTACCATACCTTTTCCTGGTGTAACACTTCACTTGTTTACTATTTAATCAATCATTCTTGCATGGTATTTTAGATTTTTTTTAGATATCCTTCATGTGACGTGGACCTTGTCTAAATGGACTGTAGATGGACATAATAAATTCATAGAGATAAATGTCAAATGTGTTTAAAGTGACTGGTCTTTGTTGTAGGCTATCCTTTGCTTTTTCCGACAGTGTTGTAATTTTCTCTATTTATTTTTATGCAATAAGCGTGATTGACTGAGCATGAAGAAACCTTTAATGTCTAGATTTGGCCAGTTACATTTTTTGTTGAGTGGTTAGGGACAGGTTGAAATTTACTGGGGGGAGGGATGGACCAAAATAGAAGAGGGGTTGTCAAACTTAAAAATGTTTGCTTTGAGGAGAGTTGTGTTTTTTTATTGGGAACAGGGGAGGGTAGTGACCAATAAAACAAAGGTTTGCTATTGTGTAGCTATTATTAAGCTTTAGCTACTGCAGGCCTATGAAATGAAGGCCGTGCGTCCTGCCCTGGCGGTCCTACTGCCTCCGACAGGTGAGGTGAGTTGAAGAAGACTGTTTCAGGCCTACCAGAGTTAATCCTATAATCTAAAAATATAATGCTTATCTTTATACAAAATATTCTGATCGAACATTTACAAATTAGCCTCCTTCTGTATATCTATATCTGTATAGCAGACGCAATAGCCATCTGTCATAAAGAAATGAATGTCGTGTCATAGCACGCCACCAGCATACCTCTATCTCTCGCTATCTCTCTGGGGTTAAGACAAAGCTTCTGTTCCTTATATACAGTTGAAGTCGGAAGTTTACATACATCTGAGCCAAATACATTTAAACCCAGTTATTCACAATTCCTGGCATTTAATCCAAGTACAAATACCCTGTCTTAGGTCAGTTAGAATCACAACTTTATTTTAAGAATGTGAAATGTCAGAATAATAGTAGAGAGAATGATTTATTTCAGTTTTTATTTATTTCATCACATTCCCAGTGGGTCAGAAGTTTACATACACTCAATTGGTATTTGGTAGCATTGCCTTTCAATTGTTTAACTTGGGTCAAACGTTTCAGGTAGCCTTCCACAAGCTTCCCACAATAAGTTGGGTGAATTTTGGCCCATTCCTCCTGACAGAGCTGGTGTAACTGAGTCAGGTTTGTAGGCCTCCTTGCTAGCACACGCTTTTTCAGTTCTGTCCACAAATGTTCTATAGGATTGAGGTCAGGGCTTTGTGATGGCCACTCCAACACTTTGTTGTCCTTAAGCCATTTTGTCACAACTTTGGCAGTATGCTTGGGGTCATTGTCCATTTGGAAGACCCACTTGTGACCAAGCTTTAACTTCCTGACTGATGTCTTGAGATGTTGCTTCAATATATCCATTAATTACTCCATTAATTACAATAATTACTCAAAATTCTCTTGACCTGTGCACCTAAGTTGTTAACTTTCATTCATAGGCTAGGTTGTAGCAACCTCATAATGGGTACAGGGAAAATGAGATTATCACATAGAAGCCTAAAACTATCGCTGGTGCATTGAGCTGGGTGAATGGAGAATGATTGACTGTCATCCAATATGCTGTGATAGAAATAAGGCAGTGTGTAGTGTGCAGTAATATTCAATGTGTGAATATACAGTATATTATATATACATCATATGTGACTCGTAATAAGACTAAGAAATTAGCCTATTAAAATGTTTACCTGACTCCATAAAGATAATTAGCGATATGCAAGAGACAATGGTTGAGTTACAGTAATAGGCAATAAAGAAGTATCTGAAAATGGAATTCTAAATACAAGTGAATTCAATTACTTTGTAAAAAGAATGGATTCACATACAAGACATAAATCTTAAGTTATAAGACGCGGTTAGCCATTGTGGCTGGAGCCGCGGATTGTCTCTGGCATTTGTAATTCTTGTTTACACAAGTAAACAAACTGTTGTCCAAACCAGTTGTTAGACCTTTTTGCCTAAGCAGTTGATATTTTTTTGCTGTTATCCTAGTTTTGTTTATCCTAGTTTTGTTTAGCCCTGTTGTTTATTTTCAAATACCCAACATATTCCACATGTATTATAAATAAATGGTTGTATATCAATTACATATACTGTAGTTGAAAAAAGCTTGCTTGCCCAGTTTTCCAATTGTTTTTTACTGGTTCCACTTCTGTATTTCATCAATAGGTGGAGACATTGACCATAGTACCCCACACCCTGAGTACCAACCTGTATGGTCTCCCATTAGCACCACCAGCTGAAAATAGTTATATTCCTAATTGTCTTTCCCATGCCCTATATGAACTTAATTAAACTTTTAAAAAATAATGTTGAGTGATCTTTTACATATAATTAAATTCAATTAATAGAAAATTGCCAAAGTCAAAAAACACATATATAATTGCTGTAGATTGTGCAGACAAGGTCCTTGAACCAAAAACAGTTGTATTCATGCAAGTGATGTGGGGTGGAAGCTATTGAAGTTTTAAGCAAGTATTTTTGACATATAATGAGAGATTTCATTTAAAATGGCAAAAGTAAAAACATCTTACAAAAAGTTAATTACAAAAGTAATTACAGTAGATTGTACAGACAAGGTCACTGAACCAATAACAGTTGGTTATTCATGAAAGTCATATGGGATGGAAGGTATTGAAGTTTTTATGCCAGTATTTTATTTAATATTAATTTATTGAAAATACCCAAAGTGAAACAACTCTAATGCAATTGCCGTAGATTCTACAGACAATGTCCCTGAACCAATAACATTTGGTTGTATTCAAGTGATACTAAGGAAGTATTTTTTTTAAACTTTAATTAAATAATAAAATGTAATAAATGAACAGCCAAAGTAAAAAAAAATATATATATACAAAAGTAATTGTCATGGATTGGAGAGATCCTTGAACATATTACAGTTGGTTTGAGATTTGTCATATGGTTACAAAGCTATTGAAGTGTTGCAGTTAACAATAGGTTCAATTGCACTTTTAACACGGCCCCTTAGCTGCAACTGCACGGAGAACGAGACATAGAAATGAGCGTACACTAATTTTTTAGAAAAGGCAATGTAACAGCGAAAATAAGGGGTGTAACTTGTTCCACATCTGATTTAAATATGACATTCATATCATCCTTGAATGTTCCTTTGAAAAGGTATTGACGAGCAAAGTTCGAATCTTTAACATAAAGCTAACTTCACAGCACTGCTATGCATGCTTGTCCCAGCCCACGATTTGACAATTGAATGGGAACGTGCCTCCCCAAACATTTGATCGATAAGAGATATGATATCAGTCGTTCGAGTGCAGTATAGCAAAGTGATTCACATTTCTTGCTCGCTAACCAGATTACACCTGCGTCTCTAGCTGTAGGCACAAAAAACGATTTGGGGTGAAAAAGACATCGATTTGACCAACCTACTGACCGGTAGAATAGCAACACTAGTTAACAAACTCTCTGTCAGGAAGAGATGTGAGCCGTAGAAAAACAAACACCAAACACAGTAGCAGGCGAAATTAGAACAGGAATAAGGAAACGTTGCATGACAACCAGCAGCCCACATGACAGAACCGGAAATATTTCATTTCAGCCTGTTATAGCTGCATGTACCTTTGCAACCGTGTGATGTTCTTAGCATGTAGATTGTAGGGTGCATCCTCAGCAAATACCTGCCTTAATAAGTTTATTTAATTTAATTATTGCACCTTTATTTAACCAGGTAGGGCAGTTGAGAACAAGGCATTATTGCTGGGATATGAGGTAATAAAAGGGCCTAGGTTTAAGGTGCGATATACAGATATCGCTCTGCCATTTCATGGTTGCTAAAATTGTAATAGTTCGCCTAATTTCAGTTTATGTGAATCATTGTACCATCTAAACCATTGTAAAATATATTTTCAATAAGCAAAATGCAGCATTTTCAGCTGTTTGAAGCTGGTGTACAAAACCGAAAGTAAAAGACTGGTGTATAACAATAAAACATAACTTTTATTTTAAATGATTGTGATAAGTGTTGTAGTAGTAGGGCACGTGTATATTAGATTGAGGGCGACATTAACGATAATGCTTTTGCAGTACAAAATGTTACCATGAAATGTTTATCTTCACTTATTGTGGATTTTATATAACTTATCCTTGCAGTGGACATTGTGATGCAAAGAGTTAAAGAGGAGCATAAATCCAGTCTGAAGGAGAAGTTTCCGTTTGTGTTTGAGGGCAACACAGACAATTAAACTCATCTTGAAAGGATCTACACAAACCTGTACATCACAGCGGGAGAAAGTCAAGGGGTGAATGATGAACATGAAATGTGGCAGATTGGAGAGTCTGGTGCCTCTTTTCTCAATCAACTGCAATGACATCTTCAAACCCTTATCGGAACAAGAGAGACCCATCAGAACAGTAATGACGAAAGGCATCGCTGGCATCGGACAAACTGTCTCTGTGCATAAGTTCATCCTAGACTGGGCAGAAGGAAAAGCCAATCATGATGTGGATTTCATCTTTGTTCTTCCTTTCCGAGAGCTGAATTTGATCAAAGATGACCAGTACAGTCTTTCTGAACTTCTGAATGACTTCCACCTTGAACTTGCAGAGATAAAAGACAAAGGAATTTGCTGCTTGTAAAGGTCTGTTCATCTTTGATGGTCTGGATGAAAGCCAACTTGACTTGGATTTCCATAAAAACAAGAGGGTGACTGATGTTACAAAGACATCCTCAGTGGATGTGTTGCTTACAAACATTATCAAGGGTAATCTGCTTCCCAAAGCTCTCCTCTGGATCACCTCCAGACCAGCAGCAGCCAATCCGATTCCCAGTAAGTGCATCAACCAAGTGACAGAAGTACGAGGTTTCAATGACCCACAGAAAGAGGAATATTTCAGGAAAAGAACCAGTGATGATAATCTTGCCAGCAGAATCATCTCACACCTTACAACATCAAGAAGTTGTTACTTCACGTGCCACATATCAGTCTACTGTTGGATTTCTGCCCAAGTCCTTGAAGAATTGCTGATGACAAATGAGTTTGGAGAGATCCCTACAACTCTGACTGAGATGTACTCTCACTTCCTACTCATTCAGACAAACCTGGCAAATGAAAAGTTTCTGGGGCAAAATGAGAGAGATGCACAGAAGATCTTGGAATCAAGGAAAGATTTCATTCTGAAATTGGAGAGGCTATCATTTGAGCACCTAGAGAAAGGCAATCTCATGTTCTATGAAAAGGACCTGAATAAGTATGGCGTTGATGTCAGTGAAGCTACAGTGTACTGTGGATTATGCACAGAAATCTTTAAAGAATAGTCTGTGTTGTACAAAAAGAAGGTCTACTGCTTTGTGCATCTGAGTATCCATGAGTTTTTTGCTGCGCTGTACGTGTTCCACTGCTGTGTGACCAAGAACGTCAAGGAGCCTGCATCTGCAGATGATGGTTGTTAAAGAAGAAGAATTGACACCTGGACCTGTTTCTCCGCTTCCTTGTTGGCATCTCACTGGAGGCTACTTAGAAACTCTTGCAAAGCCTCTTGTCACAAAGTGAGAACGGTTCTGAATCTGTTGAGAAAATGAGGACATATTTTAGAGATCAGGATATTGTAGGGGATTACTCACCCGAAAGATACATCAATCTTCTCCAGTGCTTGACTGAGATGAAAGACAATTCAGTACAAGAGGACATTCTAAAGTACCTTAAGTCAGAAAATCATGCAGAAACAGAACTGTCACCTGTCATTGCTCAGCACTGGCCTACATGCTTGAAATGTCAGACGAGGTGCTGGATGTCTTTGACGTGAACGGATACAACACGGGTATTATGGGTGATGTGAGACTGCCTCCAGTTGTGAGGAACTGCAGAAAGGCAATGCAAGTGTTAATCCAGAATTCACACATACTGTATGTCACACAATCAGATTTGACCATGAACTGACATTTTTACTATAGTGAGAGCCTTTCTGATACCCCTAGTAGCACTGGGTTTTCATTTGTCAATTGCTTACAGTTACCTGGTAAATCAAAATAATACTCAAAGGTAAACTCAGCGATATGACGTATATGCAGAAAGTAAAAAGCCTAGTGGGTCAATTTCTGCAACAACTAAGAGCATTGAAGCCTGATGCTCAACTTCTCTGCTGTTTTGGTCACATGGTTACCACGCTGTGAACAGTGTGAAGCGAACCTGAGCAAGTGCTCAGATACTGTGTGTGCTGCTCATGGAACTGTTATTTCGCTGAGTCTACCTTCAAAACATCAGTTAAGCAACCCTGACATACACTACATCACAAGTTAAATTAGTTGTATTTTCTTTATTTCTACAGATTATCTTGCAATGTACTCTCAAATGAGTGCTTTGAATTACTGGCCTCCATTCTCCAATTTGCAGACTCACCTCTGAGAGACCTGGACATGAGTAACAATTCCTTTGATGATTGCAAAGAGATGTTATTCTTTGCTGGATTAAAACCTCCACATTGTAAACTGGAAACACTGAGGTCAGTTCTTTGGAGGGGTCTAAGTATGATATCATGATAACAACCCACAGATTGACTCTGACAAACTGTTCCATAAGGTTTAGAGCGTGTTTTGGGCATTAATGCTGCAATATGTATCTTTGTGGGTGACCCGACCAAATTCACATAGAAATGAGAGTTATAGGCTGCTGAGGGGTGGACAGGTCATAATAATAATGGCTGGAATGGAGTCAATGGAATGCTATCAAACACACCAAAGATGTGGTTTCCATGTGATTGATACCATTCCATGGACTCCATTAAAGTCATTTTTATGATTCTCTATACTATACATTGCCTGTTTTGTCACAGAAACTGAAATTAGGCTACCCTATTAGAATTTTAGCAACCAGGAAATAGCGGAGCGATTTCTGCATATTGCACCTTTTAAGTAATGGGCACACACATAGAAATGAAATAATTTTTTTATGGTGCTTTATGTTCAGCTTCACTTCACACATATGCTTTCTATGCTGAGTTTCTTAAAACAAACAATAAATAAATGGAAAAAGACAACCTGTTTTATCCAATTGATGTCTCTGTCTTTGTAGACTATCTGGCTGTAAAACTCACAGAAGAACCATCTTGTGCAACTTTGATTACTGCTCTAATGCCAGTGATCCCAGATACAATCAGTGAGTTTAATTTAGGATAACAAAGTATTTTTTGATGCATGCCTTGTACCCTTAGTGTGCACTGATTGGCATACATGTACCTTTGTTTGATTTTTTTGTAAGGATAGTTCATCTTCAATCATTTGAGTACTTTCTTGTATTACCACAGAGGGCATAGAATTGACCGATTGGGCCTTAAAAGGCCTGTACTTGAGTTTCAACCTGAATGACTCAGGAGTGGAGATGCTTTCTGCTAGACTGGACAAGCCACACTGTAAATTGGAAAACTGAGGTCAGAACTATTGTGATTTTGTTTTCACTTTTACTTGTTCCTCGGCTTGGTAAGGGTCCTAGCACATCATGTATTTGTTGTATCATTATCCGGGTAGTTCCTTCCTTCCAGACAATATCTCAACAACAGATTTGTAAAAAAGTTGTATAAATTGGCAGGATGGTAGAAACCATCAAGAGTAACTATGGTGCAAAATTTGGCACAAGCTGTCATGCCCTGGTCTTAGTATTTTGTGTTTTCTTTCTTTATTTGGTCAGGCCAGGGTGTGACATGGGTTTTGGTATGTGGTGTGTTTTTGTCTTGGGGTTTTTCACAGTTATTGGGATTGTAGCTTAGTGGGGTTTTCTAGCTTAGTCTATGGCTGTCTGAAGTGGTTCTCAATCAGAGACAGGTGTTTATCGTTGTCTCTGATTGGGAACCATATTTAGGCAGCCATATTATTTGAGTGTGTCGTGGGTGATTGTTCCTGTCCTTGTTACTGTCGATGTGTTACTTTGCACCAGTATAGGCTGTTTTGGTTTTCGTGTTACGGTTCTTGTTTTGTAGTGTTTGTGTTTAGTTGTTTTTTTATTAAACATAAATCTAAATAGCCACGCCACATATTGGTCCAACTCTCTTTCACCTAAAGAAAACCGTTACACAAGCATCATATTTGACCTACAGCGCCACCAAAATAATATTGCCTCTGCGGACCTATAACATTCGCCATGATGGATTTTCCGCCATCTTGAAATTTAGGAAAAATCTTTATAAATCTTCTCATGAACCACTTCCCTGATTTGACACCATATTTATAAGTGTACTCATTGTACAAAGAATACGATGGTAAGTCAACAAATGGCAGCTAGACAAGACAAGGAAATTCTGACAAATGTTTCTCGAAATTCCATTGGCTACAATCCATACTATTTTGGTCAATCAGCTTAAATCTCATGTTGGTGATGGGGAAAGTATGACTTTGAAAATCTGTACTAAGTTTGGTCTTGATATCAACAACAACAAAAGAAATTCAATGTATGGCCTTTGCCCTCATCTACAGTTGAAGTCGGAAGTTTACATACACTTAGGTTGGAGTCATTAAACCTCGTTTTTCAACCACACCACAAATTTCTTGTTAACAAAATATAGTTTTGACAAGTCGTTTAGGACATCTACTTTGTGCATGACAAGTATTTTTTCCAATAATTGTTTACAGACAGATTATTCCACTTATAATTCACTGTATACCAATTCCAGTTGGTCAGAAGTTTACATACACTAAGTTGACTTTACCTTTAAACAGTTAGGAAAATTTCAGAAAATTATGTCATGGCTGGTTCATCCTTGGGAGCAATTTCCAAACGCCTGAAGGTACCACGTTCATCTGTACAAACAATAGTACGCACGTATGAACACCATGGGCCCATGCAGTCATCATACCGCTCAGGAAGAGTTATATCTCCTAAAAATGAACGTACTTTGGTGCGAGAAGTGCAAATCAATACCAGAGACAACAGCACAGGTGCAAAAGTATCTATATCCACAGTAAAACGAGTCCTACATCGACATAACCTGAAAGGCTGCTCAGCAAGGAAGAAGCCACTGCTCTAAAAGCGCCATA